>NC_054539.1:2344500-2389500 GCF_017654505.1 Polyodon spathula | reverse complement strand
CAACAGTGCGTACGTTTGTTTCTCAAGAATATCAGACTCTATCTGTGTTTGATATTTACCGTTCTAAATCCGTACAGCCGGTATACTGCCTGTCACAGCGATATAGTTAACATGTTACTGATGGCATGGCACTGGCATACTGTGATTGCTTTTTTCAAGTTTATTTTTGCTTGTTTAAGTCACATGAATTCAAAAGGATGTATAGTAATGTTGTCGCTGTATTTGAAGTCTGTGATGGCGGGCCCCCAAGAACCTGCTCCTTTTCTCTGGCTCTACACTGCCCCCTGCAGGTTGGCGTGGTCTTTGACAATAATGTGGGCAGTTTTTAAAATGCTTTAGCTGTATTTTTCCTGGCTAGGAACATTGAGGAATTGACATTTGGAGTTTACAGAGAGCATCTGTGTGTGTGTGTGAGAGTTTGTGTGTGTGTGTGAGAGTGTGTGTGTGTGTGTGTGTGTGTGTGTGTGTGTGTGTGTGTGTGTGTGTGTGTGTGTGTGTGTGTGTGTGTGTGTGTGTGTGTGTGTGTGTGTGTGTGTGTGTGTGTGTGTGTGTGTGTGTGTGTGTGTGTGTGTGTGTGTGTGTGTGTGTGTGTGTGTGTGTGTGTGTGTGTGTGTGTGTGTGTGTGTGTGAGTGTGTGTGTGTGTGTGTGTGTGAGTGTGTGTGTGTGTGTGTGTGTGTGTGTGTGTGTGTGTGTGTGTGTGTGTGTGTGTGTGTGTGTGTGTGTGTGTGTGTGTGTGTGTGTGTGTGTGTGTGTGTGTGTGTGTGTGTGTGTGTGTGTGTGTGTGTGTGTGTGTGTGTGTGTGTGTGTGTGTGTGTGTGTGTGTGTGTGTGTGTGTGTGTGTGTGTGTGTGTGTGTGTGTGTGTGTGTGTGTGTGTGTGTGTGTGTGTGTGTGTGTGTGTGTGTGTGTGTGTGTGTGTGTGTGTGTGTGAGTGTGTGTGTGTGTGTGTGTGTGTGTGTGTGTGTGTGTGTGTGTGCGTGTCACTAAAAATGAAAGAAAACATAGAAAAAATTGTTTGTTTGTTTCTGTCAGGCTAGCTTCCGCATTATTGTTGCTTTGTGGAAGTGAAACTCAAACGGTTATATTTGCTGCATTTAAATCTACTATTATCAGTAATTCTAAAACGATAACAAAACGGCAGGTGGCTAGAGAACGTGTGAATGAGGCCTCGTCTGTATTTTTGTAATTTAATGATGACAGCTGCATTATTCTAAAAATACTGCGCTGATAAAACCTCATAAAGAAACTGCATGGACAGGCAAGCAGTTCATAATAAAGTAAGAGAACCAAATTGTTGTGGAAACTGTAGAAACACGAAGAGTTGTGTTCCATTTAATGTAGCTGCAGGGATGGAAATATGACTCCTGTTGCATAGCAGTTTGACCCATTCCAGGTTTTAATGTAGTCACAGTGTATAGGTCCGAAGCTCAGATGTGTCTTATTAAACTCATAGTGAAACCAGGAATGGATCAAACTGCTATGCAATGGGAGTCTTATTTCCATCCCTGTAGTTGCTAAGTAGTCTTTAGCTGACAGATAAACGGATCTCTTCAAGTGGTCTAAAGTGGAGGGTCTGAATACCACCGCTGTCAGGAATCAGTCATTCTGAAAATCAAACCGTGCATGTGATCCTCGAGTATATGTCTGTCTTTCAGACATCATGTACTGTAAAGGGATGGAAGTAAGACTCCCATTGCATAGTAGTTTGACAATAGTAAAACCATTCCGGGTTTTACTATTGAGTTTAATAACAAACACCTGAGCTTGTAACCTGGACACTGTGTCTAATCAAGCTGGCAATAAAACCTGGAATGGATGTAACTGCTGTGCAATAGGAGTCTTATTTCCACCCCTGATGTGCTCTTTCAGTCCTGAGACCCGCCACTGTTTAGAGCGATTCAAAAGAGCGAAGAGTGTCTTACGAGCTCTCTCTGTATGATGTGAAGCAGTCAGTATGAACAGCCTATCTGTGTTTCATTGACATAACCTATAGGGTAGCTCAAGGAAGGTGATAATGAGTCAGTAAATCAGTACAATAAAATGATGCAACACATTTTAACTACAGGGGGGAATAGTGCGTCTGAAGGATGTAAAGTGTGGCACTGCCATCTAGTGGGGGAAACTGGAACTTCAAGAAATAATAAAACAAAGATTGCTCTGCATTGTCACGGCGCTCATACATAAATGCAATATACCATACAATCGTTACTAAAGCCCAATGCATACCACAGATTTCTCATGCTAATTTCATTGCATTTTAGTTGATAACTGCTGGTAGTTTCTTATATTTTTAACATTAACATTTTTCTGAGAATCTTTTTTTCTTTAAGATCCTTGTCTGCTTTGTTTAAAGTTGTGTGTGTTTTGTTGTTTTTTTTTACATGGCACAACAGGACACCTGGTGGTTATTGGAGTTGTCATCATGCAATCACTCCCATAATATTTAGCCATGTAAAGGGTATAGGATTGTACATTCAGCAGTTCCTTACACCAAGGATTAGTTATAGAGGAGAGCAGTCGTTATTCCACAGGCACTCTGTAAAAACGCACAGTAAGCTTGACAGACAGACAGCCTTCATATACCCCTAGATCATGGCCTCAGTAAGTTTAGTCAATGTACCATCTGGATCACTGCTTATAGATCAATTGGTAGTTAATGTAGAAGACCGGGACAGATGTATTATTGCTGATCTGATGTGAATGAATACTATGGCTGCAATATTTTGTGTTCTATGCATTGCATCTACAAGGCTGATGTTTTATTTCAGGAGAAACTTTGTTTCGTGCAGCAAACACACACTAGTGATTAGAGAACTGTGATTTCATCTTGGATAGATAAGAGAATGATGCCTTGAATCCCTTTGTTTTCAGTATGAAGGTTACATTCAACAGGCACATTGATTATTCCTGGTGATGTTTATTGAAGCATGGGAATAACAATATATATTTGTACTTTTATCATTTTTAATACATTTGCTTTAGGCTTGTAAAAATAAATACATAAATAAATAAATAATAGTTATGCAGTAATTACACAAATCTTTCAGCAGGTGGCACTTGATGCATACAGTCAGACAATGAGAAACACTCGAAAAACCCAAAAGGGCTCCGTTCTTAACCTGCTTATTTTATATATATTTTTAAAAGTTTATTTCTGTGAATTTATTGCTATGGAAATGCAGTGTTTCAGAAGCAAATCCTTGACACCTTTTGTTCGTGCTCTCATATTTAATTACAATAAGCGTGAGTGTGGTGCTGGAGAGCTCTTGTGATGGTTAACATTTTGGAATGAAATGTAAATGATAATTTAACAGACTGCATCAGTTAATGGTTTCCCTGTTAAGTGAGTAAGCTGCACTTCCATCTTTTGTATCTTGTATTAATTTTATTATTGGTATACGGTTACTTGGTACAATGCAACAATTTTTTTTTTTTTAAACTGTACCTTACTGGGATTGCTGTAGCTGAATTAAACTGCATTGTACAGCACAAAATAACCCATCTTGATAACAACATCAACTACTTAATTTTCTGGGGTAAACTCATTATAAATGCATAACAAATTGTTTCCAATAAACTGTTACACACACGCAAACGCACATGCACACACACACACATACATGTGTGTGATTTTTTTTTTTGTGGGAGACAGTGTGTGTATGTGTGTGTGTTTGTGTGTGTGATTTTTTTTTTTGTGGGAGACAGTTTGGTAGCTCTTAAATATTTTTCACAATCTGGTAAAGCTCCACAAAAAGACATTTTTAACAAAGGACATTTGCATATTGGAAAAAAAGACATCCTAATTGTTTCTAATATTCATTTAAATCTGAGCCTTGTTTCCTTGTTGAATGCTGGTAACAAGCTAGTATTACTATTGGAGCCAACACAAACCCTCGCACACTGTACTGTAAACTATTCGCTTCATGCAACCGCCCTGTGTAAAATGTCATTGACATTAAGAATGCTTCATAAATGCCTAACAATTGCCACTTCAGCATCCATATCCTGGGTGTACCAGTTATACTGATTATTCAGTTGGGACAGGATGCATTTCAGTGAGTTTTACTGCTCTTTTCATTTAGTTTTATTGAATCATTGTAGTCTTTGACCCTTCACTTCCACTCCTTCAATGTAAAAATAGGACACTGCGGCTCTGTTTGGCAGGGTTGGTACAGTGGCTTCAGTTTGGCAGGGTTGGTACAGTGGCTTCAGTTTGGCAGGGTTGGTACAGTAGCTTCAGTTTGGCAGTTTGGGGGTTGGTACAGTAGCTTCAGTTTGGCAGGGTTGGTACAGTAGCTTCAGTTTGGCAGGGTTGGTACAGTAGCTTCAGTTTGGCAGGGTTGGTACAGTAGCTTCAGTTTGGCAGGGTTGGTACAGTAGCTTCAGTTTGGCAGGGTTGGTACAGTAGCTTCAGTTTGGCAGGGTTGGTACAGTAGCTTCAGTTTGGCGGGGTTGGTACCGTAGCTTCAGTTTGGCGGGGTTGGTACAGTAGCTTCAGTTTGGCAGGGTTGGTACAGTAGCTTCAGTTTGGCGGGGTTGGTACAGTAGCTTCAGTTTGGCGGGGTTGGTACAGTAGCTTCAGTTTGGCGGGGTTGGTACAGTAGCTTCAGTTTGGCAGGGTTGGTACAGTGGCTTCAGTTTGGCGGGGTTGGTACAGTGGCTTCAGTTTGGCAGGGTTGGTACAGTAGCTTCAGTTTGGCACAGTAGCTTCAGTTTGGCAGGGTTGGTACAGTAGCTTCAGTTTGGCAGGGTTGGTACAGTAGCTTCAGTTTGGCAGGGTTGGTACAGTAGTAGCAGGGTTGGTACAGTAGCTTCAGTTTGGCAGGGTTGGTACAGTAGCTTCAGTTTGGCAGGGTTGGTACAGTAGCTTCAGTTTGGCAGGGTTGGTACCGTAGCTTCATTTTGGCAGGGTTGGTACAGTAGCTTTGCTGCTCCCCTGGTTTTTGTTTTATGATTTCCAATCATTCTGAATCATTCTTATTGCAATTACTCGTATCATATTGTGTTTTCCTCTTTTTTTATGTTTTGTGCATTCCTTTTATGCATGAAATATTGAAAACAGGTGATAGAAGTAGTTTTGGATACATGGTACATATTTTTTGTTGCTTTGTATATTGTGGCATCCTCATACGAGGCTGTCATGCATCTGAGTCGTCCGTATGTCCCCATACCATCTCCAGACTAGAAGAGGTTTTTTATTTCTCCATCACCATGCATGACCAGGGTAAGCTGCTCTGACACCACTTGCCTAAGTTCTGTTCCATTCACAGTCATAACACTCTGCACTCCCTTCGATGCAGCATTACCCAAATTAAACTGTAGCATAGTTATTTTAGAATAGTACTTAATCCATTGTGTGAAAATTGTATGCTGAATGTTCATTTGTATTTCCACCTGTATTGTACCTTTTTATCAGGCGTTCAACGGCCCACAGTGCGAGCACCACTACCCCCAAGCTATTAGATACAGTAGCTGTTACTGGCACTAATGCATCGCTGCAGAATTCAGTGTCCATGGCAGATTCCATAGCCCTGGGGATAATCCCTAGTTGCTGGGCAACTAAAGGACAATATGAAGAGATTACAGTAACCTATTGTTGTTCTATTATGTCCCTGTCGGCTGATTGAGAACTGAGGCTCAGCTGGTGAACAGACACAGAGGACCGTGTTCACAACCTAGGGATAGAACGACTACTAATCTGACAGTGGAATAGTTGCAGTCATATAGATCGACTAGTTATCATATTGTCACAGATACTTTGCAATGAGTGACCTGCACCCGAAGCCCACAGTGTGTACAATACCTAGTGGAAACAGGTGGTTCTGGTAGGCACTGCTGCTCATCTGTAGCTTATCCCACGATACGGTGCACGTCATCCTTTATGAAAGTTTACCATAGCAAACGCAAAGCAGAGTGTAATAAAGCATATTAAATCATAGGTAAGCATTGTAAAGAATAGCGAGATACCAGTGGAGGAGCAATAGCAGGTGAGCACGCACTCAGAGAACCCCGGAGGGGTTCGAAAGTTGTTATTATTATTATCTTTTTTTTTTAACAATGATAATATCCTTTGCATTTATATTTGCAGATGTTACACATTTGTATCACTGTAGCTGCCGCTGTGCGGTGCCAGTAATTCAGATTGTATCTTCCCTCATTTCAACAGCTATCGCTATTGTCTTAATTATGCTAACTTTCCCCCCCCAGGGCTGGTACGAGGCAAGTCTTCATGGAAGGTTTTGCAGTTCTATTCAGCACAGACACCCGCAGTTATATTCTGCGTGCACGATTCATCCTGTAGTTTAGACGGAAGCTGTTGGGTGCTGCTGCGGGCACCAAAATAAACTACAGCAAATCAACGTGCCTGCATTTCTGATTTAAAAATAATAATAATAAAAAAAAAAAATTAAAAAAACGGTTTCCTGTGTGAGACAATTTCTGCAAATGTCTGTAGAATGGTGAATTCGGTAATCATTTCTGTGATAGCAGAATTGGGGAATCCTAGTAGGACTGGTGATTAAACCTGTTTGTTTATGATTCAAAAAAATAATATAGTGCTGGACAATAAGGTCCTGCAATGGGACCCAACTTCCTCTTCCTCTGCCACTGCAAGATATGGTTGAGCATATTAATAAACCTTGCAAACCAGGGTGAACTATAGTAAATGTATAGAATAACCATAGAAAACTATGGTAAAACCAGTGTAAATATACTGTTGTAAACTTGTATAAGGGATGCCCCACTTCTACAAACATTACCAGTCCAGGAACCTGTGCATGTCAAGTAGCCGTTTGAATGGTCACCTGCTCTGACGTTTCTGTGAAGTCCCTGAGTACCGCCACCCTTCCCGTCATTGTTGCTGAATAGATGCACACAACTCTCACACAGCCTAGGTCGATCCAGGAATTCGGTTTGTATTTAAGTAAAACTGGAAACAAAAAGTAGTTTGACCCCTCGCCTTAGAACCACACTGTTTTATGTTAATGCAGAATATCTATATTGTCTTTAATAAACCCATTAAATAAGCAGTCTAGGGTGCATGGCTTCACAGAGGTGTCTAAACCCAGGCCGGGGGCAAATGTGTTCCTCCAAACTAGCGAATCCAGCCCTATGACCTCTGAGCCCGAATTCATCTGACAAGCAACTTCTATTGGTAATTTGAATACTATATATATTCAGCTATAGCGAACCTGTTGGATTCCAAGCCTTTTGTTTGTTATATCGAAGGGTTTGTTATAGCAAAAGGACAATCAAAATGAAGGATAAACTGTTGGAGTAAGATAATGAGATGATATTGTGAATAAAAGCAGAATTACATGTACCTGTTATCTCATATATGCAGTATTCTGCCTTTGCTTTCGTTAATGAATTAAAATGCAGTACAAAAAGCAGAAATCCCGAATTGAAGCTGCACTTTTATTAAAAATCGTATGTTTTTATATTATCTTTTTATTAAGAGTTGTCTTCACTGCAGAGGAGGCATCCCGTATGTACAGACCAGGATGCTGACAGCGTGTGTTTATATTATCTTTTTATTAAGAGTTGTCTTCACTGCGGAAGAGGCATCCCGTGCGTACAGACCAGGATGCTGACAGCGTGTGTTTATATTATCTTTTTTAGTTTTTTTTTAGTTTTTATTTGGGGTCCTGGGGCCAGGTTCATTATAGCCGAAGGTATGTTATAATGAAGGGCGTTATAGCAAGGGGCGTACAGTATATTTGTGTATGTGTGTGTGTGTGTTTGTGTGTGTGTGTGATATATATATATATATATATATATATATATATATATATATATATATATATATATATATATATATATATATATAGATAATATCTATATATATATATTGATAATATAATATTATATCGAATTATTATATATAATATAAGATATATATATATATATATATATATATATATACTTTACCAGATATGGTAGTAAGATTATAAACAGTGCAAAGATATAACAATAATAAAATTGCTGTGTAAATTAAGAAGTTGTCTCAATAATCTATCGGAATAGATTGTGTACAATTTTACCACCGACAGCACTGTACTGATCTATTTTCGGCTCCTTTGTAATATGTGTAATAGAGAAGAGTCTGTTTGTCTGAGAATAAGAAGCAAGGTAAAGAGTTTAAAAGGTTCCCATGAGAAACCTTCCAGTTTGTGGTCTGCTGCGGAAGTGGCGGTTTCACGATGCAGTGGTGGTAAGAAAGAAGTGAGTGGCTGTCTGCTTGAGGAGAATCGAGAGCAGGTGCAGATTCTGATTATTCACATGACAAGGACAGGAAACCAAGAGAACCAAGATTGAGAGGTCACAGATCGGTCACCAAGACAACGGCCGGGGCAGGCGTCTTAGCAACTTCACAGTTTCTGATAACGACATCTATAGTCTGAGATAGCCAATGCAAATCTGTATAGAATGGTTGTTTTAAATTGTAGACGCTTGCAATCTTTGATTACGAAGGATAACTATACAAGAGGTTCCCTTTCCCGTTTAGTATGTGACAATGTACGAAATAGTTAAAAAGCAAGACAAAATCTCCTCATTTAAACTACAGAAAAAGTTCCTGTCGTTTAGCAGCTTTTTAGGACATTTTGGGGAATTACCTGAAATATGCTGAACACACAGCAGAAAGCAAAGGCCTTGCTAGGAATGCTACATGTGATAGAATGGTTTTAGTTGCCAGTGGGCCTGGCCAAAAAAAAGAAACGCAACTTTCGGTATTTGCAAGTGAATTTGAAACAGCCTCCAACCACTTGGGCAGATAATATGTCAATACGTTTCTAACGTGAAAGCTGCTGAAATGAGAAATAGAAGGAAGTCAGATTGCAGCACATGCAAAAAAAAAAAAAATTTCTTTTTACCAAATCCACTGAAACTAATCGGGAACACAGGGTGTTCTGAAAGTCTCTTTGCTCTGAAAATTGAATGCGTGCTGCAAGTTGTTGAAATGACAAGAAAGAGAAGGCAAACTGACACTGGATTTAAAAGGAACACAATTAAAATACATATCGCTTAATAGTTGGTTTTACTCAGTCATATCAAATACCCACTTTATTGTGTTATTTTCCTAACCTATCCACTGTGCTATTATCGTATGTGGAGCAACTGTCATTCTCAGCATTGGTTAGTGTCATGGTTACACATTGTACATTTGACTCGCTCTTTAGTCTGGCAGTTTACTGTCACAGGGAAACCCTACCCACAATACAGACTCGATTCACATTGTGTGGAAGATGTCGTAAGTCCCTTTTCACAAGGTGTGCAATTTGTTTCCATTTAGTTTAAATGAGGCTCAGGGGGGGGGGTGTATTTTACTGATCTAAACCAGGACTGTAGCCATTGATTAATGGGACTGTATTAGAGTTCACCACTCCAATAGACCCCCAAGTAAAATAATAGAAGTAACACTGAAGCAAGGACATCTATGTGATTTTTATTAAAAAATAATGTCGAAGTTATAATGCTAGTTTGCAGTATTGTCCCTTTCCTGTAGTAAAAACAAAGCAAAGTGTGGAAAAACATAGGTAAGCACTGTGATGACCAGAGAGGAACAGACGCTAGGATTACAAAGGGGTTTGGATCATTTGTCCTCAATTTAACCTAGTTTGTTTTCAACTTTATTACTCTTACAATAACTTGAGACTTTATTAGTTCTAGTTCCAACATGCTAGATTCTCAGAGCTCTTTTCTCCAGATCATGAGCAGGGTTGGGATCAAAGCAAACAGGCACTACTGTAAAACCGATGGGGGCTAAGGTTGCCCCAATTGTTTTAAAAACACAAGCTAAGTTAGAAGAAACAGAAACAATTGAAAACTTTTCACTGGGAATCGAACCCGAGACATTGGTCCAATGCAGCTTGCAATGCAGACACCCTACCTTCAAAGTTTGTACCATTTCACAACATTTGCAAGTAGTATATCAGTAAAGTTACAGTTTTTAACAAGTAACGAGATGAACACAATTTTGTAATTATGTATTATCCTGATTGTATTGAAAGCTTTCATCTGATTTTGCAAACTATCATAATAAGCTTAATTCATTAATTTAGTATAGTGTAACATTTTCATGTTTAGGAAGTAGTACTCAGGGAGACAGTGTTGAATTCTCAAAATGTTTTATTTGAAACTACAGAGAATTCCTGTCAGGGGGAGGAATTCACGGCACCAAATTAACAACCCTACATTTTAGTCTTGGCACTTTCGCGGCATATTGTCTCCGGTCACAGCTCACACGCTCGCAATTGTCCAGGTTGTTACAATGTATCTTAATTTGAAAGGAAAAATATGATGACCTTTAAGTACAAAAGTCTTCGCTAATATACAGTTGAACAAGAACTGTATTTTCATTTCATACAGTGTGAAATGTGATTGTGAAAAAGAAATAAATCATGATAGATAAAGAAATAAATAAATGTCTAAGTATTAATTTATGTATTCATGTATTTCAATATTTATTATTGTTTTACTTTTACCAAATATATAGGCTATCCTTCAGCATAGCTAATTCTCAGAAAAATGTACGTTTCTTTTTGTCCAGTGGGGACCACAAATAGCGTTGCACTCATCAACCAGTATCGAGAGGAACCGTACTTCCTTGTACCAGTAGCGACCAAAATGAGCGTTGCATTAACAGGAAACTAACATTTTTCAGAGCTCAAGATCAGAATCTCACAATGATGATGGTGATGATGATGATGATGATGAATGACTCCTCAAAATCTCCAGAATATAACAAAGTCCCGAGAATTCTCTAGGTGACGCCATCTTTCAAAATGCACTGACAGTTAACACAACACGCTTGCACACTAAAGGTTATAGTTTCCAATCCCACGCATGACAGACCTTTTTTAAATATTTATATTAAAAAAAATGTTTGCAGGCAAATGTTCCATTTCAAAATAGAAATCATTTAATATAAATGATATACACAATAAGTCACAATAAACGCACTCCCTAGTATATTTCCATGTTTAATTGTCATAAAACTGGGATGTCCTATAATATACATATGCATGGATAAAAGTGCCTGGGGTCTGCAAAAAAATACTCTGGGAGAAAAAGGAGGAGGATAAGGACATTGTTCCCTTACGTTTGGCGACTTTGTTTTCTACATTTCACCTAAAAGTGTTGGGAACTACAAATTAAAAGTGAAATGGTGCTTTTGGTTGATTTACTTTTGCTGTGCCAATACCCTGAAAACACGTAAACTATCCTTGCTGTATATATAACAGGCATTGTTTAATTTACCTCCTCACCATAAGTTGCCCAACAGTTTAAAAAATGACAAATGAAAAAGAAGTCCACGTCAAATGTGAGATACTTCTATAAAAACACAGGATCAACACAGCAGCTCTTGAGCCTCTACTTAACAGTTTTAGACAGCAAAAAGTAAACAAACCAGATTGAAACCGATGGAAAGCCAAAAAACACATTGTGCTGCTTTAGAGCAAGTCAGTCTCATGGGACAGAAAAAAGGCAAGCATATCAATGTGAAAAGCCTCGCAACAGGGCCCAACTTGCTGGAAATGTTGTGTCGTGATTTTTGTATAGATTTTTTATATTATATATTTATTGTTGTGACTTTGTTATGTAGAATGTAATAAACGAGAACCAAACAATGAGTTTTTTTCCCATAACTTTACAACTCCGTTCGCACGTTTGGCCACTGTTTACTGTGCAAGTTAAATATATAAAATACAGTGTCTTTATGTACTATTTATTCTGGGAGTGAACAAAACAATGAGCTGCCATTTGGCATCCCTTGTTTTGTAGTTAATTCACTGGGGTAAAGTAAGCCCTACACACTGTATTCTTTACACCTGGCATATTGTTCTACTTTAACGTGTTACATATTGTAACATCTTGCTGTAAAATAAAGGCATGGGCCACGCCCCCTGCCCCTGCTGCTATGCTGTCCTGCCTGCATTCTGAGTAATATAATGGCTTCTATTTTTTTTTTTGTATTCACCCCCCTGCAAAGTTTTCACATTTTGTTGGCACCTGAGTGTACTCCACGACGCTTTCAAACTAGACTTTACATGTAGAATCTACACAAACTACTCTGCAGTGATAAAGTAAAAAAATGCATATAGAATATAAATAGGTAAAATTTATAGAGAAAAACTGATTAATCTCAGCTGCATAAGTATTCAGCCCCTTTGCTACTGCAGCCCTAAATAAGCTCAGGTGCAAATGATTTGTTTGAAAGGTCACACAATTAGTGAAATGGTTTCAGGCTGTGTGTACTCAAAGTGGTTTAACTTGTAGATAATTTCCCACAGGTATATAAAGACTTTCAAGCTGCAACTCACATAGTGATCCAACAAAGCAACCATGAAGACCAAGGAGCTTTCGAAACAAGTCAGGGATAAAGTGGTAGAGAGGCACAGAGCGGGAGAAGGGTACAAGAACATTTCAAAGGTGCTGATTATCCCTCTCAGCAGAGTGAAGTCCATCATTAAGAAGTGGAAGATGCATCATACCACACAGGCACTACCCAGATCAGGTCGCCCTCGCAAACTGAACAGCCGGGCAAGCAGGAAACTGGTTTGGGATGTCACTCTGAAGCAATGATCTTGAGAGATCTGCAAAGTTCTGTGTCTGAGATGGGAGGCAGTGTTCACACATCAACAATAAGCCAGTCCCTACACAAAGTTGGCCTGTATGGACGGGTGGCAAGAAATAAGCCATTACTCAAAAAGTCTCATCTTGAAGCATGCATGGAGTTTGCGAAAAAGCATGTAGATGTTACTGCAGACATGTGGGACAAGATTTTGTGGTCAGACGAGAGAACATTTTTTAATCTAAATTCTAAGCATTACATCTGCCGCAAGCCCAACACTGCACATCACCCAGTCAACACCATCCCAACTGTCAAGCATGGTGGTGGCAGCATCATGTTATGAGGATGCTTCTCTTCAGCAGGGACTGGGAAGCTTATCAGGATAGAGGGGATAATGGATGGTGCAAAGTACAGGAGAATCCTTGAGGAAAACCTGTTTGCCTCAGCCTAGACTCTGAAACTGGGGAGGAAATTTACATTTCAGAAGGACAATGACCCGAAGCATGAAGCCAAAGCCACACTGGAGTGATTGAACAAGAAGAGAATTAATGTTCTTCAGTGGCCCAGTCAAAGTCCTGACTTAAATCCAATTGAAAATTTATGGCGAGACTTAAAGATTGTAGTCCATTCATGATCCCCAACAAACTTGTCAGAAATGGAGCAATCTTCCTGTGAAGAATGGGCAAAAATGTCACCATCCTACTGTGCAAAGCTAGTAGAGACCTATCCAAAAAGACTCATAGCAGTAATTGCTGCAAAAGGTACTTCTACCAAGTACTGACTTAAGGGCCTGAATACTTATGAAACCAGTAAATTTCATTTTGCACATTTTATTTGCAAGTTTGGCTGACATTTAACCTCTTCCCCAAATAACAGTGTTTAGTTTAACCACTACAGCTTTGAATAAAACAAGTTTGTTTGAAAAACTGTGCATACATTATTTGTAATTCAATAAAATGTTCAAACTTTGCAGGGGGGTGAATACTTCTGCAAACCACTCTTTGTGTGTGTGTGTGTGTGTGTGTGTGTGTGTGTATATATATATATATATATATATATATATATACACACACACACACACACACACACACACACACACACACACACACACACACACACATATACACACACTGTAGGGTTGACGTTGAAAATTTGCCCTGGAACACTGCTCTGAGTAGGTCATGTGAAAGACTCTGTTGATGGAGCACAGCTGTGTGAGAAACTCCAGAAAAGGGTGTACGTTTAATAATGAAACTACTGTATGAATACTCATTATAATATTACACAATGTTGCTTCACTTTGTCTGATATGCACGCTACTAAAATTACAGCAATACAATTGTCACTGTCTTTTAGTCTCAAGATATTATTTCCTGGTTTAAAAAAACAGAACAAACTTATTTTAGTTGCAAAAACCAGACAAACAAACAAAAAAACTCAGACAAACAGATTCTTCACATTAGCTTTTTCTGATTTTAAAGACTAATGAATGATGCTTGATTTAGTTTTTTGTTTGTGCAGTATTGGAACTAAATTTACACTGACATAACACTCGCTGGGTTTTTTTTTTTTTTTTTTTTTTTTTTTTTGTATAAAGGCCTAATCTCTTTATGAAACTCAACTTGGAGCTCAGCCCTGACATTAGTGTAATATCCACAGTATGTTAATCCAATAGAAGCTGTAATTCTTTTCTTTGAAGTAAATGCACTGCGTTGTGTGTTTCATTGAGATCTCTGCCCACTTTGCCATCAAAGCATTTTATTCAAATAGATTACATCTGGCATTATACATATGGTAGCAGTTTGCAGAACATTCTTTATTGTATGCGTGCACAATACTTCAATAGTTGGCTTAGAATGTATATTGCAACTGAATCATTTTAAATGACATTGCTTCAAACCCACAAGATTGCACTACAGGGTTGCATTTCAGTAATCTGCAGCAATGTCTAATGCTGTGTATCTTAGCTTAGCTTTTTTCTTCAGCATGCTGTGTGATTTGTACATATAGTATCCAATACAGTCACATCCTTGCCTTTTCTAGTTTCCCCTCATACATACGCTAAACATTAGAAAATGGACACTGAGCGGTTTCTTTGGAATATTGTCCATTTGATTTGTTAAATAAATAGAGTTACTGTACTGGACCAAATTTTTTAAAATTTAGCTCCAGAAACAACATGAAAATAACAACTTTGAGGGTAGGAAGGTAAGGGGCCTCAACATTACTTTCTGAGTTATTGAGTTTTCAAAAACATTAGCAGTGTTTTCTGTTAAAACATCTTGCTCTGGGGGGTCCCCAAGTGTCTCCCCTGGGAAAAGCATGGCCGTGTGGTGTGCAGGGTGAATCATGCAGTCAGGGGAGCGAAGGATCCACATCCTGACACTGTGAAGTTGTCGGTCTTCGCTGGGAATTCTGGATGGAGAATCACTTTGCCTCTGGTGCTCCCGAGGGATAGGGAGGCAAAGATGACAGGGATTGTGTCTCTTCATCATGCTACAGCAGACCCTGATGGCCAGGCGCAGTGAGCGCTGGTGGGCACCTGCAGGGCCGGTAGCTCACTGACATCTGTACTTGAGTTCCTGGGTGTAGAAGAGGAAGCTGGCTTGGTTGTGGGATCGAGGGACATCCACTAAACCTTCAGTTCTCCTGAGATGTGTGGAGAATAGCTGAATAATTAGGTGTTTTCAATAAGGCAGAAACAATGGCCTCCTGCTGGTACAACTTGACAGTCATTATTTAGCATGGCCGTATTATGTATATGCACAGTGATAATAGAGCCATGCTAATTATTGATGTGTACGTGATAATAGGGCCATGCTAAAAATGATTTCCATTACATGAGAGTAGATGTTGAACTTCATGCTGATTTGAACTCGGCTCTCGCCAAGATAAGCACCAACTAAGACGTTGCTTTACATTAAACTAATGTGATCCATCTGCATTTCCATCCATTTGCATTGTTTTCCATCTGATGATGTAGATATCCTTCTGTCTGGTGTTGATTGCTGAAGTGTAATGCTGGCTCCAGGGATCAGCGCATTTTGCCTCCCCAGCGCATCAGCACACACCACGGCTGCGATGCTGTCTCCGATGATCAACCCAGTGCGGTCTCCTCAGCGTATCAGCATGACAACCGTCTGGATTGAACTAAGTAGGGTACATCTCTGGGGTCTTCAAGTGGGCACCTCCCATCCTCGCTGTTTCGTTGACTAGCCCACGACACCTCAAGAGGGCTCAACAGTGATTCTGGCATCCCAGCATCACCCTCCTCAATTCTCCACTCAGCTCAGACCAGCTTACGTACCTGTACATCAGCGTTGCTTTCTTTCTATTGTGCTTGAGATCCCCATCCAGAATCTTTCCGTCTCAACCATCCTTTCTGCTGCTTCAGATAAGTTCTTCACTGTGCGACGCAACTCTTGGCCACTGAACCTGACGTCTCTGAGAAACCGGGTTGTAGAGTGTGCCACAAATCCTCGACAACCCACCTCCACTGGGTAAACTCGGACTCTCCATCCTCGCTGTTCTGCTTCAGCAGCTAGCTGAGCATATCGAAGTTTCTTCCTCTCATATGCCTCATCCACAGCATCTTCTCAAGTCACTGTTAACTCTACCAGATGAACAAGGCGTGCTGATCCAGACTGTTGGAAAACATGGATTGAGAATTGATTAGCAGTTTGCTACACATGTGGACTGGCAGAGCTATACTGGTGTTTTTTTTTTCTGAAAAGAGACTAGTATTGCATATAGCAGACTGTTTGGTTCAAATTGGATGTACTGCTTACAATTGATAGAGACGATGCGTCTACAAACTCTTTCCCAACAATGACTGCAAGCTAACGAGATAACAGTGCTGTGGACCAGAAGGGGCCAGGCTGTAAGACTTTGGAATGCAAAGCATAAAGGGGCTAAAAGGCTCCCAGGGACTGGCATTGGACCCAGAGGTTCTCAGAGAGATCGAAAGAGATAATGCCACTGGGATCAAAGGGGCAGATTTATGGACCTTTTTTCTCCAGGAGTGTGAAGAATGCACCGAGTTCAGAGGTTGTCACACAAGACTACACACACACACACACACACACACACACACACACACACACACACACACACACATACACTTAATTAACAGAATAATGTGTTGTACCTTGACCATTGGTTAAGTGTCAGAGAAAGGGGAGGTGGACCATCTATACAGAAGGGTATTTAATGTCATGCAAACATTGTAATGTTGAGTATTGTGTTTGTCCTGTACCTGGGACCAGACTCCCTGCATATTTCAATAAACCTGGCAACTGATTGAAGAAAAGGACTCTGTGCATTTTCTTGAATCTACTTAATCACCATCATTTTTTGTAAGTTACTTCACAGACCACCAGACAATGTCTGGTCGAAGGTTAGTGGTGGCAATCTCAGGTGAAAAAATAAGCCGATGACCAACATCTGCCAGCATCTTCCAGAGTCTAGCAGCTTCCAGTTGTCCTGAGCGAGGCTTGATTTTAACACCTTTTCTTGGTGGTTGCTCTCCTGGTCGGAGGAATATTGTCTTTTGTGTGTAATGCTTTGATGGAACTGATGGCAACTTATTGGTCAGCTTACGCTTGTCTTCCAATGCTGGCCAAACATCGCAGCACCTGATCATGGAGCCAAGTAAACCGTCCTTGGCTAAGACCCACCTTACATCCTGTCAAAATGTGCCTTAATGTTGCAGGTAATGAACACAAAGGACATGAGGGATCCTCACCCACCCAGAGGTTTAGGTTTTGTGGTGATGGGAGAACATCATATGCTGATCTGATGAGGAAACTGATCCTGCTCTGTTCCATTGTCCTTAGGTCTTGCCAGCCGATCTTTCGTTGTTCCACACTCTCCCATCTCATCCATTCTCCCTGCTTGGCCTGGGAAACGGCCTTTACACACCTCATTTCCTCCTGCTTTTGCACCTCATTGACTACCAGCTTCCTCCGTTGAGTCGGGGTTGCCTTGTGCCATGTAGGAGGAGCTGAACTGAAACCAAAACCCCCTTTTCCATGCTGAAGGGCAGCCTTAGCATCTTCCACAGCTTTCTTTGCTGTCCATTTTCTTCCAGTTTTCAACACAGGTGCTGCCTCCCTTACGCATTTGTCACATGAATCTACTAATGTCATTTCCAGTCGGTCTTTGGCACACTTAAACTCCTCGATTAGAGCTGAGATTGGTAGCTGCAGTATTCCTTTACCATAAAGTCCCACTCTGCTGAGGCAGCGTGGAACTCCCAACAATTTCCTGACGTATGAACTGATTAAAGCTTCCAGCTTCTCAACTGTTGTCAAGGAAACCTCGTACACAGTCAATGGCCACAGCAGTCTTGCCAGTAGACCAAACTGAAAGCACCAGAGTTTCAGTTTGCCTGGTAAAGTGCTGCTGTCTATGCTCTTCAACCCTTCCACTGCTTGTTGTCTAACTTCTCCAACACGAACTGTGTCCTTTAAATCCTCGTCGTACCATCTCCCTAGACTTTTCACTGGCTTCTCGTACACTGTTGGTATTGACTCACCATTAATGTTGAACCATAAGTATTGATGTGCACAGCGATGATAAGACAATGCAAAATATTGATGTGCATGGCGATAATAGGGCCATGTTAAATATTGATGTGCACACCGATGATAGGGCCATAGTAAATGTTAACTGTTGAGTTGTAAGAGCCATCAGGAAACCATTGTCTCTGCCTTTTTGAGAATCCTTTACTGTCAAGTACCACATGAGAACATATAATGACAGTGATGTTTCTGTCCGGCAGGATTGCACTATTACTGTGCCTGGAAATCAAACAGCTTCAAAATAGATTAGACCAAAGGGGGAGCTGGAGGGATGACAGCAAATCAAACACAATGAGGGGTGAGGTACTTGCTTATTTATGTTCTCTGATTGATGCCAATTAGATGCTGTAATATGTTTCAAAACTAGAGGCTGTTCCATTGGGCAGAGTCTAACGGCTGCTTTTACAGCTGAAACGACTGGTTTCACTGGCCCTGATTAGCACTGGTCCTAGACTTCTTAATGTTATCCAGATCTGTTCGTGGTGAGGTACACTGCTTTGTGTATTTGCACAGCTGTGTATTTGCACAGCTGTGTTTTTGACGCGTGTCAGGAAGGCTAATAGAAGCTGGTAAAGAAAGGTGTTTTTGCTTACTTTCCTCCTCCCTCCCCTTTTCTTGCAACCTTTTGCAGGATGCATAGTGTTGTTTTATCATTCCAAACCTACTCATGACACGTGACCACACTCAAAATTGGAGAAGTCAGGTTACCGGAACTACAGTAACACACAACAGCCTGGTGACATCATTAAGCAACCATAGTAGCTCACAGCGTGGGAGACAAAGAATCTGAATGTCCCTCCCTTCCTCCTCATTACTCTGATTACTGCAAGGATAAAGTGAAGCATGAAGATAAAAGAGGACATTAAAACTCATTAAATAGCACAAAACCATCTTGGGGAGGGCCTGACGCTTGCAGTTTTGCTTCCTAGAGGTGACGTTTTCTCGACAGCAAGCTTCCTTAACTCCTGTGTTGCAGCCTGCCTTACGATATCACTAGCCTTCCGAGCAATGAAAGCCAGATTGGTAGTGTACTGTACCTGAAAATGAATTTGGGGCGCGTAGCTGTGAATCTGTGATGAAACATGGGGTACGCTTCGGGAGTACACACAGACGAGCCGGCTCGCGAAGATCATTAAACTCAAGGCTGCTCATGGTTTCTGTTGGGGGGCCAGATGAGATTGGCTGCAGCTCTTCAGACACTGTTACTCTCTGTAAATACAGCCGATAAAAAACATGCAATATATTCAGTGTTCCCACAATAAAGTGTTACACGACACACTGCAGTGTTTACACAAAAAACATTGCGCTGTGTACTGTATATGAGAACGGACTGCAATGCTGTTTGTTTGGGTGTTGCCACTGTTATAGAATGTATATGTTTCATTATCAGACTCAGGAATGTTGACCAACAGGCTACCATGGTAATTGCTTGTTCTAAAGGCTACTAGTTGCTTATTTTACAAGACAAAGAGTTGGCCAATGCTTTCATCATTAGATGTGTTTTGTGCATGTTAATCTTCAGGACTGTAGTTGATGTGCACCCCTGGGGTAAACAGCAGAGATTTCCATCTGCATCTCATCCATCTATACGGCAGGTTACAGGTTACAGGGAACCGTCAGGGGAGAAGCTGCTGTAGCATTTTCACACTTGCATGGCAAGTTTGTTTTTACCACGTTGTTCCATCCCCATCCCGCCCTGAATGACAATTAAAATATGGCAGCAGCTTATAGAAATGGGGAACGTGGTTTTCCTGCTTCTGCACACTTAAATTATTGCCTTGTAGTGACGTTTAGCTCGGAACGCGAAACCGTGGCTTGACGTAGTTACGTTTGTGGATGGTAGGATGTGGTGATATAGAAATGGACGGTTTACTTAATTAACTGTCCTGCAGAAAACCAACTTGAATTTTACCAGTCTCTTGTAATTGAGATGTGTGGCCCTATGCATTCCCATCCTAATTGTAGTAACGGACCAGCAAGGCTGTGGAGAAGCCAGTTGTTCTCTTCAGCCTGCGTCCTGTGTAAACTCTGCATGTTTGAATAGGGTCCGGATATTATGAAATGTGTTAGCAGGTATAAAAGGACAAAAGCACTTTGGAATTAGCCTCTAATCAAAGACTGCTGCAGGCTCACTGAATGAGTTCTTGCTGTAAAGGAAGTAAAATAACTCTACCACCCTTTCCTCCCACTTCTCTTTTTACAAAATATTTTATAGCAAACAAACAGAAAGCTTTGTAGCTGGGAAAAAAGTAAACATAAAAACAATTGAATGCGGAGGGAAATTGCATACAAAGAGCTCTCTAGAGCAGCGGTGCGGAAACTGTTTTTATATGCCCCCCTGCTGACACATACTAAAACATTAGAACTTACCTTTAGATTTTAACAGGTGGTTTTATTTTTGGGTTGTTTTTTTTTTTTTTATTTTCATGTAAACTGAATATTTTTTTCTAGATTTAACCCCAAAAAGTTTTGCTTTTAGATTTAGCTAAATACAGTACATAAGCATATCACAAATTCAACATTTAAAATCAGTCTATATATCTTTTTTTTTACACTTAGCGAATGAACAATTAGCTGACATTTCTAACAAATAAATCTGTGAAAAAATACATGTAACATAATACATGATAGTAGCATAATACATGAAATAGTACACTGAATACAGTGGAAAGTACATAATACGTGATAGTAGCATAATGCATGAAATAGTACACTGAATACAGTGGAAAGTACATAATACTTGATAGTAGCATAATGCATGAAATAGTACACTGAATACAGTGGAAAGTACATAATACGTGATACTAGCATAATGCATGAAATAGTACACTGAATACAGTGGAAAGTACATAATGCGTGATAGTAGCATAATGCATGTAATGGTAGCAGCAGCTAATAACAGATTTCAAGCTTAAGGAGCATGGAAAGCAAGAGAGAACAGGTGGGTTTTAAGAGTTGATTTAAAGCGAGCTACGATCGGAGCATCACGAGCCAAAGCTGGGAGAGAGTTCCAGAGAGTCGGAGCCGTGAAACGAGCATTCTCCAAGTGTGGTGCACTTTTGCTGGGGATAACAAGCAAGCCAGAGTCAGAGAACTTCAGCCTGCAGGCAGGGACAAAGCGGGTCAGCAGGTTGAAGAGGTACTCAGGACCTGTGTGATGAAGGGCATTGTAGGTGAGCAAGAAAGTTTTGAACATAATCCTGAACTTTACAAGTAGCCAGTGCAGCCGGGCAAGACGGGGGGGGGGGGACCACCATATAGAGAGTTGCAGTAGTCGAGTCGAGAGGAGACAAAATGATGACAAAGTATCTCAATCTCCACATCTTTGAGGAAAAGGTAGGGACGGGTTTTGAACATGGTAGAAGTGAGATTTCACCACGGAGGATAAAAGGATTTTAAAAACTCAGAAGTGTAAAGGAATTATTTACAGGTTTAAAATTACCAGTATGCAGATCATTTAGTAAAAAAAGGAATACATTTCCTTGATATGTGGATCTCAACGGACACAAATATGTATTTTGTCAACAGAAGGGTATAAGATATTTATTTATTTTATTTGTTTATGGATTTCCCTATTCTGGCACACGGTCTCTGAACAGTCGATAATATTTATTAGAATATGGGCAATTGGTAGATTCTATAACATATGTAAACTGTGTTTTATTTTATTTTTTCTTTATTTTTGTTTTTATTGGTTTTGTTTTGTTCTTTGAATATAATGTAAAAATAAAAAAGGTTGTTTATAAGGAGCTGTAAGTGTTACTTCTGTTTACATGAAAGACAAAAACAATCCATTCTTGCTTCTTGTGGATTATATTTTGCTATTAAACTTGAAACATCAGTCTTCTTTCATGGATTATAGTTGCTCTTTGAAAAGGTGTTCATATGAAGAAACACTTCTTTCAGCATCCACAGAAGTGGTAACAACTGACACATATATTTTAGCCTTTCTTACTAAATAGGGATGTAGTTCTGCATTTCTCAAAAATGTGGTCAAAAAAATTCTACCACCATTTCTTTTTGCATATAGTTGATATCCCTCCATTCCTGATTTACAGTCAGCATCAAACCCTGGAATAGAATCCAGGAGCCACCGGGAGGGCTTCTTTATCCAAACTACAAACTTGTTGTGGGTTGAAAATCCATACTGCCTTCAGAACCTGTGAGCTGGTTAAATAAAACATGATTTTATTCTGCATTGATCAGGATTGTAGCAACATGTCAATTTTTCAAAAACTTTTTGGAAACTTTTAACACACTGTTTGTTTATTCTGGCATCTGTGCTGTGCAAGTCTTGTGCCAGTGCACGGTATGTATTTATTAATTCTGCAGCTTTATTATACGTTTGATGAACTCTATCGTTATGGCTTTGAAACCACTGTATCAGATCCACTAGTACCTTAAGATGCATTGCAATCAGGGGGAGTTGAGATTTTAAACTTTGTACACCCTTCATCAAATTCTGGAGCTCCTTTAACATGTAGTTTGTACTGAAATTTCTATTTCCTTTTCCACATTGTGTCTCAGCAGAGTCGTTTTTATTCAGTAGAAATCTTTATAGTATTACAGCACAACATGCTGGGTAAACACCACTGTACATTACAAAGGAGCCCCCTTTTCATTTGATATTGATAGCCACCAGCACACAGCCTCCTCCAATGGTTACCATACTTATTATCTGATAACATGGGATGTACCCAACAGCATGTTCAAGGACACGCTGTTGTGCAAGTAGCTGGAATGCACTCAACACAAGGTTCAAAGATATATTGCAGATTGTGAAAAATAGGTTTTATCCATCAGTGTGCAGCACCCCAGGTGGATATTTCTGCGTAAGATCTGTCAAAGAAATGCTTTTTGAGTTTGTTGGTGCATCCACTTTGTCTAAAACAACAGTCTCAAGGTAAGCATTTTCTTTAAACACATCCATTTCTAGAATGGCCAGAACTGTCCCTTGTGTTTTTTAATTATTCTTTAGATCAGTTTAGCTGGAGTGGCTACACGTACATCTTAAGGTTTAGGACTGAATTGCAGGTTAGTCCTGTCATTCTAATTCTCCTGTGTATTTCACAGGGTCCTAGTCACAGATCATAAATCAACTGGGCAATACATTTCTCCATATGTGCGCAGGGCCATTCCCCAGGAGACAAATACATGTCTGAGGATTATCGTGTATCCAGATCATGCTCCCTCCTGCAACAGTGCTGCTTTTCTGTTCCACCGCCCATTTCAATCGGAGTATGACCTGGATACACTGCGATGTTGAGAAGAAAAAAATTATAGTATTTCTTGGCAAACGTTACTCAAAAAGTAAAAAGAAAAAATTGCCACTGGTATTGTAAAGCTAAACCATGATTTTTTTACAATGCTTTACCATGCATGCTTTTTACAGTGCTTTACCATGCATGCTTTTTACAATGCTTTACCATGCATGCTTTTTACAGTGCTTTACCATGCATGCTTTTTACAATGCTTTACCATGCATGCTTTTTACAGTGCTTTACCATGCATGCTTTTTACAGTGCCTTACCATGCATGCTTTTTACAGTGCTTTACCATACATGCTTTTTACAATGCTTTACCATGCATGCTTTTTACAGTGCTTTACCATGCATGCTTTTTACAGTGCTTTACCATGCATGCTTTTTACAGTGCTTTACCATGCATGCTTTTTACAGTGCTTTACCATGCATGCTTTTTACAGTGCTTTACCATGCACGCTTTTTACAGTGCTTTACCATGCACGCTTTTTACAGTGCTTTACCATGCACGCTTTTTACAGTGCTTTACCATGCACGCTTTTTACTTTTTACAGTGCTTTACCATGCACGCTTTTTACAGTGCTTTACCATGCACGCTTTTTACAGTGCTTTACCATGCACGCTTTTTACAGTGCTTTACCATGCACGCTTTTTACAATGCTTTACCATGCATGCTTTTTACAGTGCTTTACCATGCATGCTTTTTACAATGCTTTACCATGCATGCTTTTTACAGTGCTTTACCATGCATGTCTGTGATTCATCTACTTCCAAGCTGTACCATCTTTTCTCTGTCTTTTTTACTTTTGGCCTACTGAAGTCAGCTTTTATACAGTTGAGAGGCTAATTTACTGTTCCTGTTTTGTTTAGGACATACTTGTGTAAATTCAGGTCTTTTAATACCACCTACACTAGCAGTCCAGTTCATTGTGTCCTGATTTAGGAAAATCAGTCTTCTTAGTTTCCAGCCAAAAAACTAACTAAGACTGCTTTAGGGACTTGGGTAACAAATCTTTCTTGTTTTTAAAAATTCCTGGCTCACTGAAAATCGTGCTTAAGTTCATGTTCCCACATTGCGGGGGGATGCATGATGTAAAGCCAGGAGCACAACGATGCAAAATCTCTTAATTACAGCGATAGACAGCCTAGCTTTGAGAATCCAGCCCATTGTCTGTGTGAAAAATCACAACACATCAATGGTAAACGAAGAAGGCTGAATGCAGAGACTTACTATTCTATTAAAAAAAAAAAAAAAAGACTGGTTGTTTGGCAAAGCATCTGAAACCAGGGTAGGAAGTGCACAAATATGTAAGAAGAGAAATAAAAATAAATATGGTAAGAAATGCAGCTGTTATAGGCATGGTGCCAGCAATGTGGACAGTGTGGATTCCTGGCTGGTCTCAGTTATTTTGTGTTCTGTGCTCCAGGAGGAAACGGCAAGCTTGAATTCAAAGGCAAGGGGCAGAGTCTTTAGGGGGTCAGTCCTCCTGGGAGGCAGCGGCTCCCGCCCACAGCGGGCCCAATAAGGACAATGAAAGTCAGTTTTCAAATTATAATAGAAAATCCCTCTATTATCCCAATCCCAGGGATAATAGAGGGATCACAACAATACATTGCTCTGGTACGGGAAGTGTGGAGTGTCCTTGTGTCTGATAGCATTCGTCTTGTCCATGAAGACAGATGCTGTCTTTTTATACCTCTTTTCTATATGAATGTCTATATTACATTGCCACAGGTTATTTTTTGTTATTTCAGGAAAAGTCAGCTCACCTCTCAGGAGAAATGAGCTCCGTACTGTAATAATTACCACACAGTACAGCAGAGGTTCCCAACCAGTGTCATAAAAAGGTGCCAAAAAAGTACTGTACCTTATTTCTGTTTCCAGCAATGAACTCTAAACTCGCCAACACAACGCGCCCGCAATGCAGGATCAGCTGTATTACACTTTGCGTGGTCACCCATGGCAACCCAAGTCATCGCATTGAGAGTGGTTTTTGACTGAAGCAAAACAACGTTAACGCATAAAAAAATAAAAAAAACACACACACACACACACAAAACTGTGTTGCAGAGTTGGGGCCTATTCTGTTTTTCAATTCCAATTCAGTCTGAATTCAATCTGATCAATTCCAATTCAACCTCAATTCAATCTGATCAATTCCAATTGAACCTGATCAATTCCAATTCCAATGCTGAAGAGGCAGGTATGGTAAGATATTTGCAAGCATGTTGGGTGGACTAAGATAGGGAACTTGTTCTGCTTTTCCTTCCAGTATGCTAGAGGATTAGCATCTTCTGACAGGTATGGTTGGCTCAAGTAATTAGTGAACTCTTCAGAGGCACTTGTTCTGCTTTTCCTTCCAGTATGCTAGAGGATTAGCATCTTCTGACAGCTATGGTTGGCTCAAGTAATTAGTGAACTCTTCAGAGGCACTTCTTCTGCTCTTCCTTCCAGTATGCTAGAGGATTAGCATCTTCTGACAGGTATGGTTGGCTCAAGTAATTCGTGAACTCTTCAGAGGCACTTGTTCTGCTTTTCCTTCCAGTATGCTAGAGGATTAGCATCTTCTGACAGGTATGGTTGGCTCAAGTAATTAGTGAACTCTTCAGAGGCACTTGTTCTGCTTTTCCTTCCAGTATGCTAGAGGATTAGCATCTTCTGACAGGTATGGTTGGCTCAAGTAATTAGTGAACTCTTCAGAGGCACTTGTTCTGCTTTTCCTTCCAGTATGCTAGAGGATTAGCATCTTCTGACAGGTATGGTTGGCTCAAGTAATTAGTGAACTCTTCAGAGGCACTTCTTCTGCTCTTCCTTCCAGTATGCTAGAGGATTAGCATCTTCTGACAGGTATGGTTGGCTCAAGTAATTAGTGAACTCTTCAGAGGCACTTGTTCTGCTTTTCCTTCCAGTATGCTAGAGGATTAGCATCTTCTTCTGACAGGTATGGTTGGCTCAAGTAATTAGTGAACTCTTCAGAGGCACTTGTTCTGCTTTTCCTTCCAGTATGCTAGAGGATTAGCATCTTCTGACAGGTATGGTTGGCTCAAGTAATTAGTGTGAACTCTTCAGAGGCACTTGACAGGTATGGTTTCTGCTTCAGAGGCACTTGTTTGCCTTCCAGTATGCTAGAGGATTAGCATCTTCTGACAGGTATGGTTGGCTCAAGTAATTAGTGAACTCTTCAGAGGCACTTGTTCTGCTTTTCCTTCCAGTATGCTAGAGGATTAGCATCTTCTGACAGGTATGGTTGGCTCAAGTAATTAGTGAACTCTTCAGAGGCACTTGTTCTGCTTTTCCTTCCAGTATGCTAGAGGATTAGCATCTTCTGACAGGTATGGTTGGCTCAAGTAATTAGTGAACTCTTCAGAGGCACTTCTTCTGCTCTTCCTTCCAGTATGCTAGAGGATTAGCATCTTCTGACAGGTATGGTTGGCTCAAGTAATTAGTGAACTCTTCAGAGGCACTTGTTCTGCTTTTCCTTCCAGTATGCTAGAGGATTAGCATCTTCTGACAGGTATGGTTGGCTCAAGTAATTAGTGAACTCTTCAGAGGCACTTGTTCTGCTTTTCCTTCCAGTATGCTAGAGGATTAGCATCTTCTGACAGGTATGGTTGGCTCAAGTAATTAGTGAACTCTTCAGAGGCACTTGTTCTGCTTTTCCTTCCAGTATGCTAGAGGATTAGCATCTTCTGACAGGTATGGTTGGCTCAAGTAATTAGTGAACTCTTCAGAGGCACTTGTTCTGCTTTTCCTTCCAGTATGCTAGAGGATTAGCATCTTCTGACAGGTATGGTTGGCTCAAGTAATTAGTGAACTCTTCAGAGGCACTTGTTCTGCTTTTCCTTCCAGTATGCTAGAGGATTAGCATCAGAGGACAGGTATGGTTCTTAGTGAACTCTTGACAGGTATGGTTGGCTCAAGTAATTAGTGAACTCTTCAGAGGCACTTGTTCTGCTTTTCCTTCCAGTATGCTAGAGGATTAGCATCTTCTGACAGGTATGGTTGGCTCAAGTAATTAGTGAACTCTTCAGAGGCACTTCTTCTGCTCTTCCTTCCAGTATGCTAGAGGATTAGCATCTTCTGACAGGTATGGTTGGCTCAAGTAATTAGTGAACTCTTCAGAGGCACTTGTTCTGCTCTTCCTTCCAGTATGCTAGAGGATTAGCATCTTCTGACAGGTATGGTTGGCTCAAGTAATTAGTGAACTCTTCAGAGGCACTTGTTCTGCTTTTCCTTCCAGTATGCTAGAGGATTAGCATCTTCTGACAGGTATGGTTGGCTCAAGTAATTAGTGAACTCTTCAGAGGCACTTCTTCTGCTTTTCCTTCCAGTATGCTAGAGGATTAGCATCTTCTGACAGGTATGGTTGGCTCAAGTAATTAGTGAACTCTTCAGAGGCACTTCTTCTGCTCTTCCTTCCAGTATGCTAGAGGATTAGCATCTTCTGACAGGTATGGTTGGCTCAAGTAATTAGTGAACTCTTCAGAGGCACTTGTTCTGCTTTTCCTTCCAGTATGCTAGAGGATTAGCATCTTCTGACAGGTATGGTTGGCTCAAGTAATTAGTGAACTCTTCAGAGGCAGTTGTGATTGACCCACCCAGTTCCAATTCAACAATTGAATTGGAATTGAACACAAATTCCAATTCCATTCTGAATTGACCCAACTCTGCTGTGTTGTACTAAGATTTATACATGTGAAGAACAGCAGAAGGGAGCGCCTGTCAGTGAATTAGGACTTAAAAGTTGCCTTATCTTCAGTTCCACCTCGGATCAAGCGGCTCTGCTCACTCTGGCAGCTCCAGGTTTCACATTAATTTACTCTCTTGTGTTTTGCTCTGCTGTGTCTGCTTTTACTAGCGAATCCTCAAAATTAATCTTTTGTTTTCACCAGATCTAACATGTTTTTTTAATTAATATTTAACTTTTTGGCAGTTTTTATAATAACTTATTTTTTTTTACTTAATTAAAAACAAACAGTTTAAACTTTTAAAAGGTAAATTCTTTGTTCAACAATACCCACTTTTACACTGAGAAATGCGATATACAATGAGCTTTTCTGCAGGCTGCAATTTATAATTCAAAATCTGAAACGCTGGGCCATTGGATTTCAAAGCATTTAAAATCTTACATGTGGGATACATTTTAAAATTGTATTACAAAGGTATCTAGGCAAAATATTACCTATTGCTCCAACTTGTAGCCTGTGGCATTGAACAGCTTTCACTGTAAATGGCTTAAACCGATAAGAAATTATTTTTATGGTGGCTTGAATTGTTTTTAGGAGGTTTAAACGTAGAGGCTTTTATTAGAAGGCGAGGTCAGTTGGAGAAAATAGTATATTATAGAAAATATATTATTATTATTATTATGAACAATAACAATGGGAAATAAAATAAAAAAGCATGCAGTGGATCATTACAAAACCTTAGGAAAAGACCTATTACATTGAGGTCCTGTAGCAATGGTGTGCTGTGTGTTTTCAGTGTCAGCAGGGGTATACTATAAGTGTGAAACATGATATCTGAAGCCTTAACGATAGCCATCCTGTTTATCATACATTTGAAATGTTTGTTTTGCAGCTGGTTCAAGCCAGCTTTGTGTATCTGAAACCCCAGAACTCGCAGCTGAAGCGTTGTCTTGTTAAGGGGTAAAACACCCAGTTAATTTTACATAACTAGAAGCAAACAACCATGTGATATAATCCGAGTTCTCTTCAGCACTCCTCATGTGTTTGTTTCTCATTTTGTTAGGCAAATGTGAATTTCTCACCATTCAAAAAATAGGAGTTAACTGACTTTCAAAAGAACACCTTGGGCATTTGCACACGCCAAACGTTATTATGTGTTAAGTTGAAGGTTAAAGAATGGAGGGAACGCCCATGTTTGTTTATGCATTAGACCTTGTTTTTTTGTTAGACTGCCCCAGTTTAATCTTATTTACTACATCAAACAAAAGAGTACATAGGAGTACCTTGTACCGCACAACAAAGCGTCGCCCCTGACATGTGTCCTGTGCATGAAAGCCTGCATTGAACAAAAAATAAATTGAAATGCTGCCTCGCCCCAGCTTTCCTCAGCTAGACAAGCCAGTGTTCATAGGGTAAGAGTGTTGATAGAATGAAGAGAACCAAAACCTGTAGTGTATTCTTCAGGGTGCAGGATGGGATTGGGAATGTTACATGTGTGTGTGAAAAACTAGTTTTGTTTGTAACTGATGCCTTCAGATAAAGGGTACATTTTTCAAGAAAAGCTTTACGTGCATATACATCTGTGCGATTTTTTAGTAAAGGAGACTGGGCAGTTTCATTATGGTATACCTAGCTACTCTATGTTAATACCCTAATGCATAGACCAGTCTGTGCTGTATTTCCATCTCGTGGCATAGGAAAGGAAAGTGTGACACTGGACTTCAGGTAGTCCAGCTAGCATTTCCTAGATGTTATTGTTCAATCCCAGCATCGTTTGTGACATTATCTGCGCTCCACATACGCTGCTACAGATATGTAAAAAAAAAAAAAAAAAAAAAACAATAAAAACATTTGAGTGTAACCAAGATGCATTTTGGGTGACACAAAGGTCATTTTTCTTCTAAACCTCATTGTGTATCCAGCTTATGCTCCCTCCTGCTAGAATACTGGTGCTCTGATTGCAATTAGTGGCGTATTGTGGGAAAGAAAAAAGCCTGGCTGCAGAATTTGGATACAGTCCTTATAAAATAAACAATCTTCCTCCTGGTGAATTGATGGATTTATGACCCATGTGTGATCGGACACACAGGAGTCAGCAGTGATAAAGTAATGTTTCTTGTGTTGTGTAACACTGTATTATACACTGTCACTACACAACCTCATATGTAATTATGATGTAATAAACAGTTGCTAACTATGTTGCCGTTTTCTTGTGTGTAATGACACAGCTGTTTAGAATTGTGTTGCACTGTATGTCATTTCTTTAACAGTGTTATACTGTAGGCGATAGAATGCCTGAAACCTGTTCTATTGCAATTCTGTTAAGCCGCCTTTTTTTTAGTGTCATCTGTCAAGCAGCATGTTTGATTTGCACTGAAGCATAGCAAATATCTTTGCAGAATGGTTCTTACATGTTTGAATTACTGGAAGGCATGTCAAAGACCTTTCACACTGGTAGATTTGCAGTGGGTATGTGTGCGTGTGTGCGTGTGTTTAAAGGGGAAATCTGATACATTTTTTTATTTAAAAATATAAATAAATAAAATATATATATATATTATATACATATTGCAGTTTTACAACAGTAAAGTAGGTGGATAACAAATGCATAGCAAACAAGAGCCACAAGAAATGTAGGATCAGTATGCTTTAATGAGATATTAGTGTAGAAATACAATTCCTTATTCTGTAAAACCTTCCATACAGTAATAATATTGTCAATATGAGTTTAGCAGTATATATGTGAAATATTTATGTCACCAACTAGTTTTAAGACATTGGCAAGAATTCAAAATGGGCAAACAAATAAACAAAACATTTAGTAAAATGTCGTCTTTAAGGTTGAATAGTACACAATAAAAAGAGTGTGTGTGTGTATGTGTGTGTGTGTGTATATATATATATATATATATATATATATATATATATATATATAGTTTTTAACCCTTCAAGTGCGTCATTAGCTACACCCAACGGATGCCAAGACACCTTCTTTAAGCAGTAACCCAACCAGCGGCACCCAATTTATATCACTTGCCTGAAAAATATTTTATAAAACTGAGCAACAGCTGGTGCCATCCCAGGCTCTTTCCATTTAAATGGACACAGCATTTAGATTAAAAGGCGTGACATTAATGACACTGACTCTTCCTAGTCCCCCACAATTGGCTGAAGGAAAGCGTGGCTCATTATAAATGTTGCCTAAAGGGTGGAGCTTAGCTCATATTTTTCATTGCCTGCTTTCTCCCTCTGAAAAGTGTAGCCATGAAGAGTGGGTGCCATTACTGTTTATTATGTATAATTAAAAAACAAAGCTAGATGGTTTCAGAGGTTGTTTACAAAACATTTCCAGTCTAAGTTTCTGGAACACTGTAAATAATAATAACAATTATGAAAACCCAAATATGTTAATATTTTCATGTAAAAGTCAGAAATCTCAGGATTCTTCAAAATACTTAATTCAGAATTTCTGTAAAGCGAGTCATTTATGCTGCTTTTATATGTAAATCTCTGCCTTGTATGTGTTACCAGCCCGTGTGAACCAAATCACATTTCAGTAATGCAAGAACAGAAACAGTGTGTAATGTGACAAAGCAATATCACGGCACGCCAATTTGTTTGATCTTTCTCTGAGCATTCCCTTACAGCCTGTTACCTTGGCAGTTTACCAACAGTACTTTCATGCAGCTGTAATGCTTTCCCAGAGAATGTGTTCCAACACTAAGGAACAAATAATACCTGGGCTTCCCAACTTCCCTCCAACCCTATTACAGATACAAATGTAAGAAGGGTCCATATACCAAGTTACTGGGTGTTACAATTGCACATTCAATTTTTGCAGTTTTTGTTGCAGAACAGTATGTGTTTATAGTTAGAAATTATCTATCCCTGTGTAATCCTATAACATATAACAGTAACATTGACCGTCTAGCAATTAAAAGGTTGTATTGTATCTGGTACTCAAGCCCTTTCATTATTCTTTCAATGCTATCTTCTTAACTTGAGGCTGAGGTTGGGCATAAACTGCAAAGCTATCCAAGCTTCAGTGAGAATGGTAACCAATGTACAGAAGGCTCACATTTGCACATGCGGCTTTTGCATCACATTTTCTCACCAGCGTGGTGCCTGCATTATCTATAGCAACCGTGCATGGCGTGGCTTGACCTGTTAACAACCTGCTCAGTGTTGAAATGCATTTGCAAGGCTTGATGCCCAGGCAAACAGAGCACAAGAAAAACATGTTTCCTGTAAATGCGACAATTTTTCACTTTCAGTCTTCTGATTGCAAAAGGACGATGTATAAAAAGAAGCATGTGCAAAAGAGACAAAGACACACACCTGCCCCAGATCTCATACAATGCAGTGCAGCTTTAAAAGACTATCACCGCTGTGATCACACAAGCATTTCCAAAAGCTCTTCAGGTACCGAGGATTATCACTTGAAGGGTTACCTTTAAACACAACATCGGCAAGAGGAGATTACAGTATGTTAATAAAGCAGGACCCTATGAGTGCTATTAAATATTTAAATTCTTAATGTAATTAGTAGGCTTTTTTGGTTATTTGATGCGTTCACGTTTCTCCAAAATGCCACTATTACAACAGTAATCCGCACTAGAAAGTAAAAATACTTTATTTATTTTTATATTGGTTATTAATGCAAACAAGTCCCCGCTCTGCTTCTACTGCGTAGATATCAAAGTACCAAGGCAAGCTGGTATTAAACACTACAATATACATCTTTAAAGCTTCATCATCTTTTTTTTTGTTTTATATATTATAAAATAGCCACCAAATAGTAAAGACACTGTTTCACTTCAGTAAAACCCTAATGAAGGACCAAAACAAGCAAGAAAAGGTCTGTTTTGTATGTGTACTGCATATTTTCTTTTTGCAGGACATGTAATTACCACTGCAGTTAATTATGTTAGTTCCATGATGTATTCTGAAGAATACCAATACAAAAATAAACAAAAAAAACTAAACAAAAATACAATATTGCTTAAATGTTATTTCTCGTGAATTGTGTGGAACTGTGGAATGACAGTTAAGGGGCGATCACACCGGACGCAGCGCACATACCGCCTCCTTGAGCATTGCCGCAGAGCACTGTTCACAAAAAAAAAAGTATTTCAAGTAATGAGGAGTGAAACATTACACACACCATCATAATTCCCCCATACAGTTACCCCAAATATCAGGCAATTGTGTTGTTTAAAATAAAATAAAAACATGTTGCTTTTAAAAATTGAGATATTTTCTTTCTTTGTGAGTTTTGCGTGGTTTGCTGGGTTAGGCAAAGACAGTGAGAGTCAAAGGCATAATTATGCAATGACATTATTGAGCATTATACACATGATTAGCATCTAACACAATACCTGGAACAATTAACAGCAAACAAAAAAAGATAACTGTGATCGCCTTGCTCTATGGGAGAAGGAAAAAAGTGTAAGATCGCTGTGGGTCCATGACATCACCAAGAAAAGAAAAAGGTACGGCAAATATCATCGGCAGATACAGGAGCTCCGGTTTGATGAAGGCAGATTACAAACCTACTTAATATTGTATTATACAGCTCTGGAAAATCAGAACTACAAGCTTTTCCTCCATTATATTAAAAAAAACAAACTATATCTATATCTATATATATTATAGTGCCCTGAAAAAATATTTGCCCCCTGTCTGATTTTCTGCATTTTTGCACATTTTTCACATTGAATTTGGTCAGATCTTTTTGTGGGTTGTAGTAGTATATATAGGGAGACTGACAGAAAAAATGACACTAAAGTTTGGTGCTTCTTTCATTTGTTTGGAGTGCAAGATAATGCAAACATGCAATCTTCAGGTGTGAAAAAGTTACCCCCCCCCCTAGTTAACTCATCCCAATTAAAGGGAAAATTGGGCTCAGTTGTTCGAATACTTTGGTTAACAATCAGGCCTGATTTGGGCCAGCCCTGCCCAATATAAATCTGACTAACTTCGGCCCTTACCATCAGAGTGAAGTTGTCAGCACACAGGTTCTACAGGCACATCATGCCACGATCAAAAGAAATGATTGAAGACCGCCGGAAAAAAAAACAGTTGTTGATGCCTATCAGTCTGTAAAGGGTTACAAAGCCATTTCTAAGGCTCAGGGGCTCCACCAAACCACAGTCAGAGCCATATTGTCCAAATGGAGAAAGTTTGGGACAGTGGTGAATCTTCCCAGGAGTGGCCGTCCTGCCAAAATCTCTCCAAAAGCAAGGCGTAAAATCGTCCAGGAAGTCACAAAGAACACTAGAACAACATGCAGGGATCTGCAGGCCTCTCTCGCCTCGGCTAAGGTCAGTGTTCATGACTCCACCATCAGAAAGACACTGGGCAAAAATGGGATTAATGGCAGAGTAGCAAGGCAGAACATGAATGTTTGTCTCAAGTTTGCCAAAAAGCACCTGGATGATCTCAAGAGTTCTGGAACAATGTTCTATGGATAGATGAGTCAAAAGTGGAACTTTTTGGCCAACATGGGCTCTGTTATGTCTAGCGAAAACCAAACACTGCATTCCACAGTAAGAACCTCATACGAACAGTCAAGGATGGTGATGGGAGTGTCATGATTTGGGGATGCTTTGCTGCATCAGGACCTGGACAACTTCAATCATTGAAGGAACCATGAATTCTGCTCTGTATCAGAGAATTCTACAGGAGAATGTCAAGCCATCCGTCCGTCCATGAGCTGAAGCAGAAGCACAGCTGGCCCGAAATAAACAAGCAAGTCTACATCAGAATGGTTGAAGAACAGGAAATTTAAAGTTTTGGAATGGCCTAGTGAAAGTCCAGACCTAAACCCCATTGAGATGTGGCAGGACCTGAAACAAACAGTCACTGAGTTGAAGCACAAATGTCAGTGAGTTGAAGCAGTTCTGCATGAAGGAGTGGGCCAAAATTCCTCCACAGCGCTGCGAGAGACTGATCAGTAACTACAGGAAGCGTTTGGTTGCAGTTATTGCTGCTAAAGGTGGTGTAACCAGTTATTGAGTCTAAGGGCGCGATTACTTTTTCACATGGGAGTATTGGGTGTTGCATAAGTTTCTTTAATAAATAAAGTAAATAAGTATCAAAACTTTTTGTTATTTGTTCACTCAGGGTCCCTTTTATCTAATTATTACATTTTGGTTGAAGATCTGATAACACTCAGTGTCAAATATGTACAAATGCAGAAAATCAGACGGGGGCAAATGCTTTTTCACGGCACTGTATGTATATATATATATTTATTTATTTATTTTTCTTCTTCGCAAAGAAGCCTCCTACTTTCCCCTGATTGGTCGCTGGCAGTTTACGTCACAGTGCGGTGAAAGTTGAAAACATTTCATCTCCTGCACGCCACTTTGCAGTGCCGCTTCCCGCGACCGAATCCATTGAAAACAACTGCACTTGCGGCACGGTGTGAACGCCCCTTTAGAGTAAAGGTTGATGAAAAAGTTAAGGAAAAATGAGAAGGAAGTCAGATAATTATCTGAGAAGAAAAACAGTTTTACTAAACTAGAGAAAATGTTGTAGTACAAACAAATATAGAATGCTTTTTTTAAAAATATCTTTTAACACCAAAAGAGGCCACTAGGCGGTAAAACGTGGACACATTGAACACGCAAGTAAAATGTCTTTATATATTTCAATATTAGAAAGAAATTTAAAAAAAGTTATATAACATAATAAAAATAATAAACCAAGCTGCTGGTATGCTATAGGCTAGCAGTTATTGCGGGAGGTTTAGCTGGCTTGGTCGAGTGCACGCAGCAAGTCTCCTCCTTGCAGCAGGTTCAGGTTGCTGAGGACTGGAACATTAACCTCACAGTCATATCTGGTCAATTCCGGCAGGGAACAGGTCTCAAATGATGGGCCCAGCAGGCGACTTGCCATTCCTGGACAGCGAAAACAGAATAAAAAAGAAATCTGTTTATAAAAAAAAAAAAAAGGAAGTTCATGCAACATTTATACTGGCTCAAAATATTCTGCCATTCTATCTGACTGTCTACACTGGACTGATGCTACAGCCGTTGGGAAATGCATTGGGTGACTGCAGTAAAAGTCAGTAAATACTGTGCATTTACCATAGTTTCTCCTGGTTGGCCAATTTTTTTAATGTACTTTACCATACCTCCCTGAGCTTTACAGTGCCTGCCCATGCTTTCACTTTGCTTTACTACACTTTGCTCTGCTTTTACTATGGTGAAACTTTTATAAGGGTTACGCTTCCTTAAATTACTGTGAAAACTAAACTTTCCCCCAGATCTTTCAAAGGGGCTGCACTACCCTGACACTTCGGTCACTGGTTTAGGTTTAGTATATCTGGTTCCTCACCCTCCATTTTTGGGGCAGGCAGCATGTTGAACTCCTGACAGTTGAGGCCGTAGACCTGTCGTGAAAATGTCACTCTTTGATTTTCATCATCGTTTCTAGAGCACTGTGGCTTCTCCTGCTGAAGCTGATTGATAGCCTGTTCCAGACGTGCATGTCCAGTGTTGAACTTGTCTAAAGATGAATAATACAATTCTATTGTGCAACTCAGATTTAGAATTTGACAAGCTTTCAGTAAACACTGTCATTGAAGTAAAATTAATATTACGGTATAAACGTGCAAATAGACACAGCTGCTGGTATGCTGTAGCTGCGCCGGGCTGGGTTCATCCCTGATCATTGTGCACTATCTGGGAATACAGACCACTGCCTCAAGGCTGCCAGAGAGATTGCAGATACAGCATCATGCTAAAGCAACAGTATTCTACAGCTATGGCCAAAAGTTTTGCATCACCCTATAGAATTAACTAAAAAATAAAGTCGAATGAAAACCTGCTGAACAGTTAACATTTTTTTTATTTCATACCGCTTTGTAGTTTTCCATATACTTAACAAAAAAATGACATTGAAAAATCAAAATCTAACATGCAATACTGTACTACTATTATGGCTTTTGCAATATCGTTTTGTAGTTTGTTTGATTTTACATGATGTTAAATAAAATATCTAAATTATGTTCACATATAGATGTCTCAATCCTAAAATTTTAGGTGATGCAAAACTTTTGGCCATAGCTGTACATTAAAAAACAGAAGCGATGTTGAGCTAAGCCTTCAGGGTACATATTATTGTTAAGGCTCTCTACACAATGTGCAAGCTCTATCTTGTTCTCATTATAGCCATATTTTTTGTCTGCCATGTTAGCCTGCATATTTAAGTCTTTATTAATTTACCTTGAAGAGCACTCATGCTGAGTGATTTCTTCTCCATGAAGGAGCAGCTGTCCGCTTTCAGGGCTTTCATTCTTTTACACATCATCTCAGAGGGCTTGCTTTGGGATGGGTTCTCCTGCAATGAACACAAGGGATAAAATACCGGTCACTCAAGCACTGCCAGGTCCTGATATGATCCCTGTCAAGCCCCTGCCTATATAACTCCTCAAGCATTTCAGTACAGCTTGTATGAATCTTCCATCGCAACCCAGACCGATCAGCAATCCGCGGTTTGGCACCCTGTCTTCCACATGTGCTAATATTCAAGAGTGGGGGGGGGGGGGGGGGGGGGCAAACTATATATTTTGCTCCTCCGATTTTTTAAATTCTTTATATATGTGTTTGGCATTGGTTTGTCTTTAAAAGGTTTAAAATAAAATATAAAAATGGTGAAGTATTCAGAGGATGGGGCACATTTTTAAACAATCACAATAAATTCTCCCTACACGAACACAGTGGTTTGACCCACTGAGGTCTGCACCGTGGCCAACGTCAGCTAACAGTACAAAAAAACAATGTTAAGTTAATGTGAACTCGGCAGGTGATCAGACTGACGACTGCACGAAATATTAATACTTAATTGTAGACAGATATTTATTTATTACTTGCAAAAATATCTGAAGGAAGGACCATTATTAAAAGAAAAGAGGTAAGGAAAGAGAATGTCAGACTTAATTAAATAATGCAGGGTTTTAGAATTAAAAGTTAATATTGCAGCGGGACAATGAACAAGATATAGGATGTCCCTGAATGACTGTAAAAACATGTAGAAATAAATGCTCATTGATAAAAAGGGTGACCCAATATTTACCAATGTAATCTCTTTGATTTTAGCATATCATCGACTCCATTGGTCTGGGGCAGGCATATTTCTGATACTTGGCGCATCAAGTTTTATTTATTTATTTATTTATTTATTTAGGTGCCAAAGGATCGGGAAGTGGGAGTGCTCTCGGTGTGGCTGAACACACAACTGTTCTCTTGTTAACGGACGAGCAGTGTATGGTTGATCTGCACTGCCTGTAATAGTCATGAATCAGCCGTTTCAACCAATTAGCATTACTGTGTGAGGGCTGGCAGTTTGTGTTTCAAACCATTAGCATGAAGCATTGTCATGTGAGAGCGGGTGCTTATTGTTTCAGCCTTTCCAAAAGTCTTGTAGCAGCTGGTTTCGCTGTGATAACTGAGCTCAGCCACGTCTGGTGATAAAGCATTCTCAAGCATCCAGAACTACAGTTAAAACAAAGCCAAGCAAAGAATAGTTTAACTGTTAATCTACATGTCAATATATCTATCAACAAACAAGTCATATTATAACATGTTGTACATGTTATTGTTTGTGTTTGTTTAGCACGTCCCTTTAATAAGCTGCATGTTGGAATGATAGGTGCTACAGTGGCGTCTTCCAGAGATGCCACTGGAACTGACTCTGCCATTTGGTGCTACTTGTGTTTGTACTTAATAAATGCTCAGTAAATATTCTATATTTTATGCTGAAACACCTGCCCAATTTTGTGGGTTTACTATTACAAAAAGAGTAACTTGAAAAAGATTGAACAATAAAAATTAAGTTTGCCAAAGCTTCTTCGCAAAAAAGAAAAGCACTGCTGGTTGTCCTCTAATTCTCTTAATATCTTTTTATTGCAGTAGATCTGGCTATGGACATGTACAGCCCTCGTGCTTTGAAATATAGCAGAATCAGAAAACGTTACTTTGCATAGGCATTATAACACAGTACAGCCAACTGAATGATTGTGTGAATTCTAACCCACCATGAGAAGCTGCTGAAACAGTGGTTGTTCTCTGTACTCCGTCTGTCTCTTGCGCTTGTAATGGCTGGCGACAGCATTCCTGGCTGGTGTCACTTCTTTGTCTTGTTGGAAAAAGGTATCCCGGGACCTAAAGAAATGCACCTTGGAATCACCTTCAGATCTTGAACTGTCATGATGTACAAGTACAGTAGGGAGCTCTGAAGACATTGGGACACCACTTCCACTGCATTTACAGTGTAGCCCCTTCAATCGCTATGTGCACAATTGTACCATGTTAAATTTTCTATATGTATTTTAATCCATGTTATTGTCAGCAACACTTCTCGAACTCCACAAAGTTCACAAAAACTGTTTTAAAATGATACAAAAAAAAACAAACATGATGTTACATATACTAACAAAACTTCATATTACGATTAATAAAACAAGTTCTTCAGACTGCGATTTAAAGAAGCCAACAAGCAATCTAGAGCAGTTTCATAAACAAACTAAAAGCGTAAAGCTTTGTGAATGGGGTTCCTTGTCACTTACAGGCTCATAGCATTTGCATGAATCACCCCAATGTTACTGGAGCCCAAGCCAAGCCCAGAGGTTGTTACCGTACCTTTGCTTATAAAAAGATATCGAATGGGACTGGCACCCTGGAAGCTGGTCCATCATGCTCCACTTGTTGGGTTGGTAATTAAACAGAGGGTCAGATGGCCGCTGAACATTCTGTCTGCCCGCCATGGAAGACAGTGGAGTGTTGGTGGGGGTGTGGTAGGGGGGCACCAAGGCGGTGCCCGTGTAGTGCAGGGGTGTGTGGGGGCCTGGGGCAGCAGGGCTGGGGTTCTTCTTCTCCGCAGACAGCTGAATGGGAGTGCAGAAGTTCTCAGACTGCACGTGGCTGTGCAGGGGCAAGGCTAGTGGCTGGAACAGGCTGGCGAGGGTGCTGAAGCTGTGGTGGGAGCTGCTGTTGGCACTGTATTCAGACAGGGGTGGCTCCTCCTGGTATATGGGGTTCAGCTGGAAGTCTTCTCCATCCATGGGAATGTATGGAGCCAGGGTCTCCAGGTCCAGGTCGTTAAGCTCCAGCTGGGTAAAACAGGTTCAGAGGCAGAAATGTGCCACTAGTCAAAGAGGTGGCCCAACAGACCTGCTGGCCAAGCTGTTCTCAATAGTTTATCACACAGGTAGCGTTACCACATAGGTAACATTCTTACATTTTGTCATACAGAAAATGCACTAGGCTAATTTTACTTTCTGTTTTGATAAACTGAACAAAACTGATTTAAAGCTGATTAAATAATGTAACAAGTGTAGTTAATGTACCTGCATTCGGAACAGACAAAAAATATTAACCATAGCACTAAGGATTAAACCTCCATTCTGTCCACAGGGTCAGTTTGTGACCGTCAACCTCTCATCACACAGAACTGTACTTGGAAGAATGCTCCGAAACCTTTCCTACCTGCCTATTGCATGTTCAACTTTTTTTAAATCTGTTTTCTGAATGTTGTTTAAATGCAGTGAAGAACAACAGCAAGTATTGTAATAGAAACAGATGCAATTATTTAATATGAAAATAAAGAATAACGTGTGTAGGATTCTTTGTACTTCGACTCCCGATACGTCACTTAGCTTCGTTACTAAGCCAGAAGAATTCTGAGCTATTTGTGAATGACATCACATTGTCCATGTGCTGTTTAGAAGGCCCTCGTTATAGTGTAATCATCTTAACGAGTCAGTGCCATTGTGTTTTATAGCATTTTAATGATCTGACCTCAGTAGTGCACTGGGCCTTCGCTGCAGTCTCCATTGCAAAGAGCTTCTCAGTCAGCTCAACCTTGAGATCATTGTCGATTGAGCTGTAATAGTCTCCAGGACTGCTTGGCTACAGAAAGAGAATAAGACAATGTGTTTGTGACCCGGCTGAATGATCCCATTTACATGTACACAGCCCCATCCACCGCCCTCCTCCATACTGCATTATAGTGAATGCAGAATTATTTCCAGTGGAAGAGTCAGTGGTTGACCCAATACAAAAACTGCAATTTGACCCAATGAGATGGAGCCCAGGCATGCTGTGAATGTACGTACCGTAGAGCAGCTGCTGGTGCTGCTGGCACTCAGGGGGGTCCTGGCCGGGGAGCCCTGCAGCACAGACAAGGCGGCCAGGCTCTTCCCTTCGGGCTGGCTGCACGGATTCCTCTCCTCCACGGCCCAGGGCTTGTTTGGGGGAGGCATGACGGCCTTATACAGGGGAGCTTCCTCAAATGGAGGCCCTCCTGCCATTCAACAGCAGACACAGGGGTTACACCACAGCAGAGATTACAGCTCTGTCTGCTTTTCTTGCTCCTTGTTCATTGGTCACCATTTTGATGCTTCTCAACTTCATAACGATTGAAAGGGGTTTTACAGACCACAGCACTTTTTAATGGTGTATAAATGAAACTATATCTTAACTGAACATTAACAAAGAATTTACATTTGTTAACATCTTCGTATACACGTGTTAACAGTTAATAACATCTTGCTTTTAATGGAATTTACTCTTAGTAACTTACCAAGAGTCTTACTAATGACTCTATTGTATTTTATAACTGCTATTATCTGTACTGTGATATTTTGTAACAACTATAACTCGCCCTGGATAAGGGAGACTAAAAATAATAATAATAATAATAATAATAATAATAATAATAATAATAATAATAACACTATGTAACACAATTTTTGTTCCAGGGTAGTAAGTGTTAGTTCCTAATTGCTTATGCCTCAAAAGTATAGAAAATGGCTATTATTCCCCACAAACTTTACTTTTGTGACCAGGACAGTGATATTTTGAAATGGACCTATTTCCAATGAGAAAATGATCTTTTCGTTCACATAAAGTCAGAAAAAAACAACATATGAATCCAAATTAACATGTATTTATACTAAAGTAATACAAAAATGACTACAAAAGATTTAGAAGCAAGTAGTTTTTCAGGATATGATTATGCTGTAAATCACTTTCACGAATCAGCCTCCAAATGTAGTCTCCCATCATGTTCTCGTTATACTGTCCTTGGTAGCGGCATTCAAAGTCCAGTATATCCTGGTGGAAGCGCTCGCCTTGCTCCTCCGGGTACGCTCCCATGTTCTCCTTGAATTTATCAAGATGAGCATCAAGGATATGGACTTTGAGGGACATCCTACAGCCCATTGTGCCGTAGTTCTTCACCAGAGTCTCAACCAGCTCCACATAGTTTTCGGCCTTGTGATTGCCCAGGAAGCCCTGAACCACTGCGACAAAGCTGTTCCAAGCCGCTTTCTCCTTACTAGTGAGGGGACTTCATGGGGAATTCATTGCACTCCAGGATCTTCTTTATCTGTGGTCCGACGAAGACACCGGCTTTGACCTTTGCCTCAGACAGCTTAGGGAAGAAGTCTTGAAGGTACTTGAAGGTTGCCGACTCCTTATCTAGAGCTCTGACAAATTGTTTCATAAGGCCCAATTTGATGTGCAGTGGTGGCATCAGCACCTTCCGGGGGTCCAGCAGTGGCTCCCACTTGACGTTGTTCCTCCCCACAGAGAACTCGGTCCGCTGTGGCCAGTCCCGCCTGTGGTAGTGCGCCTTGGTGTCCCTGCTGTCCCAAAGGCAAAGATAGCAGGGAAACTTGGTAAAACCGCCTTGGAGACCCATCAGGAATGCCACCATTGCAGCCTCTTGATGCCATCTCAGAAAAATGCAGATATGTATCCACTTAAGCAGCTGGAACTAAACTGAACTGCTGGGCTTAAGGCCCCTGTATTTATACTACTATTTATATTACTGGAAAGTTCTAGAAGTTACTCCAAGTTTACTCAGCACTGAATCTATCTGGAATGTTCTGGAAAATAGGTAAATTTCAAAATATCACTGTCCTGGTCACAAAAGCAAAGTTTGTGGGGAATAGCCATTTTCTATACTTTTGAGGCATAAGCAATTAGGAAATAACCCTTACTACCCAGGAACAAAAAAAAAAAAAAAAATTGTTACACGGTGTAATAATAATAATAATAATAATAATAATAATAATAATAATAATAATAAAAAGGCAAAAATTATAAATTACACCTTAAAAGGGATACATGCCCATCCCTTTACTGAGCTATAACCTGGGCTGTATGTTGTTCACAGCACATCATGGTCTAAAACTACATATTTCACAATTTAACCAGTATTTCTAAAAAAGTAGATCGCTGCTTGATCATTTTTCTCTACAGTTATGGCGAAATCTGTCATAACTGAAAACACAAATCCAGCCTAAGCAATGATGTTGGAACTGCAGTAAGCTGAGGTGACTGTCTGCTATGACAGGAGCAGGAACTCTTACCGAAGTCCAGGGAGACGATGGTGTCGCCGGGCGTGGGTGCCAGCTGTGCCAGCTCCTCGGGCTCCTCCTTCAGCCTGGTGAAGAGCTGCTCGCTGGAGTCGGATGCTGGCACCCCGCTGTTGAAGAAGCTGTTCATGCTCAGGACGTGTGGCTTGAGCAGCGACTCGGTCTGGTCCAAGGAGAAGATCACAGAGTTCTCCTCGATGTCGCTGCAGAGCGACAGGGGAGGGAAGGGACAGTGCTTATTTCACGTGGCTCTGCGCGGGGTTCCAAGAAAATCTTTCTGCCAGCAGTATCAAGTGTTACTCCTGCACACGGTCCCGCTGTACCTACCTCAGCACGAAGTTAACACACACGATGCACTGCGGCTGGGAGTTGCGGGTGTTGTAGATGACAGTGCCCTGGGTCTCCAGCCAAACGTACCCCCCGTGCTTTGCAAGCATCCGGTACTGACTGCTCACTGCCTGACCCTTGGTGCACACTGCAGAAGAAGAAAACTTTGTTTAAAAAAATAAAATAAAATGGGTGATCTGGTGATAGATTTGTATATCTATTCGGTGTATGTCCACATCCTCAATGAGCCAGCCCCCATAGAATTGCCATAGAAAACAGATCTATACCTTACCCACGCTAGGTTATTCTGAACACGGACACAGTGAGTTGCTGTATGCAAGGTTGGTTCATCTCTTGTTTGCCCCAAGTTGCCAATCTTGTATGAGGGCCTGCGGGGAGCACTGCATTGGCTTGTGTGCTTATGCAGGGAGGATAAAGGTCTAATAACTCATCCTGGTCAGGTGCCACTCAACAAACCAAAGCATATTCTTTATTTCTGCAGTGAATTTAGAACTCATGAAATGTGTAAGACAGGGTACTGGCTGCATACAGAGAACTGAGGACTAAAACAAATGCACCTCAGTACAACTCATCTAAATTGTACTGTATTTTGCTAATACATTAATGATTTAGCAAGACTAGTCTGTTTTTCAACATAAAAAAAGACAATTATCTGTAACTAAATAAATACAATAACAATAATACAGACCTTTTCAAGTTATGAAACTTATAAAGTCACAAAAACAGACACACACACAACCAAGATGTATAGAAAATCAAATAAAATGGCAGTATTTCACAAATGGCATTTACTTGACTGCTTTAACAAAAAAAATGCTGATTTTAAAAAAGATTAATAATCCAGACCTTCACAACAGAAAAAAAAAACAAAAAACAAAACACAAGCAAGATGTTTACAAAATCTAATAAAACAGGGTTTCACAACTGGCAGCTCGCTACTTGCCAGAACTGGGACAAAAGAAAAGAAACAAAACCCGCTTTTATGAATAATTGTCACTTTGGAGGAGCTATTCCAGAAAGGTTAATGTCGTTTCTGCTGGAAGAACACAATGACACCTCCCTAACACAGACGAGCTGCCAGGCCGGCACACAGTGGGATCTGATACTCGCTCTGTCACAGGTTACACATAATCACATTCAAGGCAACTTAATGCAA
>NC_054539.1:2152000-2339500 GCF_017654505.1 Polyodon spathula | reverse complement strand
ACCACAGTGAGGGCGGATATTATCAAAAGGATGGGGTTTGGCAATTGCCTCCAAGTAGCTTTTCTAATTGGTACAACAGAAAGATTGACACTGGGGCGGGTTTTATTTTGGGTTGATCTGGCGCTTCATTGGTGCACTCTGTGTTCAATTAAATGCAGGACAGCCATTATTAAGATAGTTACCTTTATTAACAATGTGTACGGATGAATCTACTGATTTTTAGATTCAATTGATAGCTAATTTAAATATATACTTTGGTGTATATATGTTTTTTTGTTTTTTTTTCATTACTTTGTCTTTGCAATGTTAAAATGTTATTTGCTTATTTGGGGGTTCTTTGTCTGGATAATACTAATAAGCAGGGCTGTCAGTATCATAATGTAATATAAGAGTGTGTGTATGTAGATATGGTTTTAACGCTGAGACCTGCACAGCATTTAAACGTTCATAAAAATGTACCAAAAGCACATCCCTAAGATCTAGTCTCTCTCTCCCCCTCCCCCACTCACTCACTCTCTCTCTCTCGCTCTCTCTCCTCTCTCTCCCATGCAGTACTAGTCAGATCTGCAGTGAACAGTAAGCAGAACTACATGAACTCTTTCACTGAAAACTGTTTCCAGTACTTGAGTCAGTGCTGCTGTTCTACAGATCAATTACAACAGAACTGTAGAGTCTGCACAACGATCAAGACTATTCTGTAACTTATTTTTAGTGGTGCAACAACGTTCCTTCTGTTAAAAACAAGGCCATCAAGGAAAAATCAGATTACAATCTAAGTCTGAGCTGCTTGAAAATTAAAAAAAAAAAAAAAAAAACATTTCCGTTAGTGTAAATGTAGGTTACAATGGCTTACAGGGCTAACCTGTGTATTGGTCCCCTAGATGACCGTATTTAACACTGTACAGGACCAGAAGCATTTGAGCAATAACTACAGAGCTTAAATATTATTACCTCATCAGTGTCACACACGACTAGCAGTGTGCAACTGTATTTACTATCCCCTCTGCAACTGATTTTTGTATAGGAGGTTTTCCAATTGCTAATTTTTAGTTGCCACAGTTACACAGGGGACCGAAATTACAGTTGCGCATGACCTTGCTTTAGAAATTACCTCACTTTAGGTTTTAGGAGGTTTTTTTGGCTTTTTTCAGAAGCAGCCTTCCTCTGTGGTTGAAAAGGGGCATTTAGTTAGTAAGCAGTTTCAAAAATAGTTTTACAGCAACAGAGAATTATAAGCAACACACCTAAAAGAAATCGAAGATTCTGAATGTTTAGATGGTACCAAGTTTCCCTGTAACCATATGCCTTACAGTTCACACACACACACCTGGGGTTCGAGCTGTGTTCAGTGAGTCTCGCTCATCTGCCCTACCTCTCGTCGCAGTGGTGAACTTCATGTCTGAGGTTCGAGCTGTGTTCAGTGAGTCTCGCTCATCTGCCCTACCTCTTGTCGCAGTAGATGAACTTCATGTCTGAGTTTCGAGCTGTTTTCAGTGAGTCTCGCTCATCTGCCCTACCTCTCATCACAGTAGGTGAACTTCATGTCTGAGGTTCAAGCTGTGTTCAGTGATTCTCGCTCTGCTGCCCTACCTCTCATCACAGTAGGTGAACTTCATGTCTGAGGTTCGAGCTGTGTTCAGTGATTCTCGCTCTGCTGCCCTACCTCTCATCACAGTAGGTGAACTTCATGTCTGAGGTTCGAGCTGTGTTCAGTGATTCTCGCTCTGCTGCCCTACCTCTCATCACAGTAGGTGAACTTCATGTCTGAGGTTCGAGCTGTGTTCAGTGATTCTCGCTCTGCTGCCCTACCTCTCGTCGCAGTAGGTGAACTTCATGTCTGAGGTTCAAGCTGTGTTCAGTGATTCTCGCTCTGCTGCCCTACCTCTCATCACAGTAGGTGAACTTCATGTCTGAGGTTCGAGCTGTGTTCAGTGATTCTCGCTCTGCTGCCCTACCTCTCGTCGCAGTAGGTGAACTTCAAGTCCATGGTGTGGCGACTCAAGAACGTCTTGCTGTCCAGAGGCATGTCGATGTTGGAGGGGTGAGGGATGGGCTCACAAATCATGACCACACAGGTCAGAGGGGGCTCTTTAAACCCACACAGCGTGTGGGGAGGGCAGCTGTTGTAGACTTTGACTTGTCCAGTGCAGTGCAGGACCTAAAACAATAGAGGGGGTGGGGGCAGATACACACAGGCATGAAACTGTAGACCCACAACACAAATACAAATAAAAAAACACAAGTAAAACTGGGTGAGATAAGGACTATGAAGAGGTTATTAATAAACTCTACTGAAGATCTGAAGTGTTTATAATGGGGGGAAAAGCAGTCTGACCAATTTATTTTTAATCAAATGATTCCCAATTAATTCTCATGCTAGGTAAAGCTGTATTGATGGTGTTGTAGTCTATTAGCGTGTCACCCACTGTCCATAAACAAGCAATATTCAACTGAGCCTCTTAAGGTCTGTTGTTGAAATGTTAAAAAACATGACTGATTGTCCCAGCTTTCTGTATTGTGCAGGGACTGTGAATGGAATATTGGGCCCCAGTAAGGGACAATAAGCGGTGAGGAGGGCTGCGTCTTAGGGAGATGGGAAAGAAAACACCATGGGCCATATTTTCAAAGCTTTTACTCCCAGTCTAAAGAAGTTAAAGAATTGGCCCTATGTTTCTTAAAGGAAAATAAATACCTGCATTAGTAGTAGATGTGGCAAATTGGAAGCTTCTGATACACTTGTGTTTATGCTTCTTTAAACTAACATTACTGCTGTGAGTTTGGGAAGCCAGTTCATCATCTCTGGCCACGTTTGTTCAGACACTGTTAATGATGCAACATTTCACATATATGCTTTGTACTTCATAGTCTATGAATGGACAAGTGTCTCACCTTCCAGCTGGCTGATTTTAGGTTGACAGTCCGGCCTCTGTTTGTAACGGTGCACTTCATTCTCATGAAGAAGTCACGCTCTGTGTTTAAGTCTTTAATCTTCTTGCCTAGGCCTAAACACAATAGCAGAAATATGTATATATATATATATATATATATATATATATATATATATATATATATATATATATATATATATATATATATATATTGTCAAAAATTTACATACTCCAAAAACGGCATTTAAATGATGTAAACTCGAACTACCTGGTCACGCTGATAGTCGTTACGTTTGGAGAAAGTCTGAAGAGTCATACCAAGAAAAGAACACCATGCCTACTGTCAAGCATGGAGGTGGTAATAACTCTTCTATGGGGCTGTTTTTTCACTAATGGCACAGGACATTTAGTCCCAATACATGGTAAAATGGATTCCATAGCATATCAAAACATATTGGCCAATCATCTGAAACCCTCCACTACAAAACTTGGTTTAAAGCGCAACTGGACATCCAACACGACAACGATCCAAAACACACATCAAAATCTACTTCAGAATGGTTAAAGATGAATAAAATCAAGGTTCTGGAATGGCCTAGTCCCTATTTAAATCGGATTAAGAATCTTTGGTATGAGTTGAAGGCTGTGCACAAGAGAAGTCCTCGGAATTTGCTAACATTACTCCTGCACATCACAACACAATCTTTTTGTTCTTTTTTGCTTGGAGGAGGGAAATGGGTTAATTAAAACTGTGTCATTCCGGGTTTCACTATGAACCTTGTTTCCTTCATAAAAATGGTATTTCATCGCCACTTGATCTCATTGTTCTGTTTGCTGTTATGCTTGCAGTAATGTTAGTTTCAGTTGCCAAATTGTACTCTTCAGAGCTTTCTTGGATTTTTAGCAACCAAGGAAGTACTTAGCTAATGACCAGTCACATACATTTCAATCTAGTTTGTATCCTGTACTAAATCAGAAGATCCAAAGTGTCAATGACATCATAAGCTGTACTCATTTACATTTAACAGAGCTAGATTACAAAGGCCAAAGTTCATTGTCAAACTTGGTAGGCTGTAGTTTCTGATAACGTGACAACATTGTTAAGCCTTAAACTAACAAAATAAAAAGCAGCTGTTTAAAAATATTTGATTTAGCACCTCAAATTTGCTTAATGAGCTTATGAGTGGGTGCAGCTAGGCACTGCTGTAAAGATGACTGTTAAGCAACCATGCAGCAAAGCAAAATTGATTTAAAAAAAAACAATTTTAAGATTCGATTAACTTTTCATGTCAAACTTTTCATGTCAGGATGATCTGGAATAAAAACTCAGTTTGGGATTCTTGCATGTTGGATTAAAATTTGGTGCACTTTGAAATGATTTGTGCCAGATTGATTTTGAATAAATGTTCAGCTTCAATTCAGTATTTGTGCCTTCTACACTGCGTTTTAATTCTTTATCGAACAGATTAAAGCCAACGCAGAATACTGCGTACATGAGACGAGCAGGTACGTGTAATTCTACTTGTATTCACAATCTCAGCTCATTAACTTACTCCAACAGTTTATCCTTCATTTTGATTGTCCTTTCACTATAACGAACCACTCGGCTTGGACCCCAACAGGTTCGCTATAGTGAGGTTGTGCTGTAATTGGTTATTCTAAATTGGGAGAAAATAATAAAAATAATTGGTGACTACTAAATTTAAAAAAAAAGAAAAAGCTATGCCATTTTCCCCCACATGGACAAAACAGAGAAGTTTGGGTGTCAGAAAATCCAGTTTTAACTCCACATTTCCAAACAAAATTACATTTTAATCAACACCCACGTATCTTGGTTCCAAATCAACATAGAGCATATTGCACAATTTGAAACACAGGCGTATTCGAGAAAGCAAATAGAAACACAAGCATTTGATCCCAGAATGTGCGCTGGTGTCCATGCCCATGAGCCCTGCCTTCCTTCATGATGGATCTATTGTATTGACAATCAGAAGCTGGAATTTCATTACCGTTTCTCAAGCTCAGGTTTTCTCTCATTTCCTCGTGATCGCATGGATGGGTGAAGTCGAAGATGCTGTGGCCAGTGAGCTCCACCTGTGGATAATGTTCACAATTACTTTGAATCTTCTGACAGCCGTTCCAGATGATCTGATTCAACAGGCAAGTCAGAACCATACAGTACTTACTCTTATTCGTCATTCAAGAACCACTTAGTGAACTACAATGAGCTACATTGTCATTGTGCATTTGTTCCTGTATCACAACACAAATGATACTCATCTTTATTACGATATAATATATTATTGAATTTCGGTTGCATACACACATTATCAGGGACCTGTAAGGCTCTTTCCACTAGCCTGTTTAAAAAGTCTGGTTGCTGTTTTGTTCCTCTCAGTAGAAAGTTCCTATTAATATGAAACTCAGAGACGGGTTTCCGTACCTGCGTCAGGCCCATGATTTTGTTGATGTTCTCAGAAATGAAGATCATGTCCCCATCCTGTGTCACCACGGCAATAAATCCCTCCAGAGCCTTCAGGTACAGGCCGTCCATCTGCTTGTCGCTCTTGCTTTCATTGCCTGGCCAAGCTGCAACACACACAGTGTCGTTTCAGAGTCATTGGCCATTTCATTAGAAACCTCTGTGTCCATTTTAAAAAAATACGTCAACACTGTAACCAGCTTGAGTCTAGAAGGAATGGAACCAATAGGACACCTGGAGCTCAAGTGCCCCGTTCACATGAATGTGTCCTACGTTTCTCTATATTTATTTATTGATGAAACATTCACTTCTAATGTGGATTTTGTGGGGTTTTTTTGTTTTGAGAGAAAGGTTGTAATACATGAATATAACCTCTCCACGGCTCTTGCTTTATTACAGTGTGTGTGCTGTATGTTGTGGTATTTTTACTAACCGAGTAAAGCCTTTTACATGAGGTGTAGGCAGGTGGGGCACAGCAAATCCTCACATTGGCACACTAATCTCTGGATCTACGTACAGATCTGACAGCTCTTATTTAAAGAAATCACCAATGGAGTAAAACGAATAGGGCATGTTCCAATTTTGTAATAAAATTTCAGTTTGTATTAATGTATTATTAATAGTGAAACGGGTAAGCAGTTCCACACTGATAGTACATTTTTCTAAACCTTATTAAACAATTGAAATAATTTCTATCTTGCTTGAGTGACATTTGAACTCTTAGTTTCTGTCTATCAAAGATGTTCGCAGTATATTACTACACATTCTGACAGTGAATGTTTCATAGTTAAGGTTGATTTCTTGCTTGAGAACTTATATCCCTATGGTTATTGAACAGCAGAGTTAATTCAACATTGGTTCGATACACACAAATATGCCAGCATTAGTGTGCTTGGCCTTCAAACAGAAGATCTCTAATACATGCATATCATCCCTTCTGTAATTAGTAGGACTATGAAAGCAAGCCCAGCTTCAAGCAGACATGAATATTTATATTGGGATATGTACTGTTTACTGTTCTTAAATAGTTTCAGCCTCTTCAATAGATGTTGTATTGTGTAGGGTTTATATTAGCCTTCCTTCATGGATAAAAACAGCACCTGATTAAATTGAATTTCCTGTTGATGTGTCCTGTTTTCTTACAACAGAACCTCCTAGAAAGCGCGCCCTGACCAGCACAAGAGATTGTTCACAAGTGGACATTGAACAGTCCAAAGTACAGCGCAAGCATAAACACCGGCACCCTTTGATTGCTTGTCTTCAGGAACAAACGGCTCTTGTGTAGTGTTTGCAAGTCAAGACCTGCACAATTCATTTAGACTTAAAAACAACATACTTTTGAGTTAAACCCAAAAAAATAAAAAATACCCCCACCCCTGGTTATATTACCCCTCACTATACTATGGATTCGGATATATCAGAGATTCAGATACATTTTTACTGTCTAACTGCCTATGCCTCAGCTGCAATACATACATATATATATATATATATATATATATATATATATATATATATATATACACAGGCACTTATAATTACTGTTTGTTTTATTTCGTACTGCACAGCAAACTAAAATCTACAAAACAATTAAAAAACAAAGCATTAATATCGTACTGTTATCGTATACACACGTATTGCACAATAACACAAAACAAACTAAATATCTACTTGCTGAAGCGGTTTTTATTTTAGTCAGTGAGGTGTTCACGTGTGGCAGCAATGCACTAGCAAAAGCCACAAGGCAGTGACGTCAGCTCCCTAGCAACAAGCCTCCTGTGTTGTGAATGGATTATTGAAATGCAGCGGGTTTATGCATTTGAAAAAGGAGAGGAAGACTCATTAAATTAATTGGAGACTGAAGTTGATGAGAAGCATTTACCCTCTGTTGTATGAATTAAAACGGTGTGCTGCTTTTTACACGAAAAATGAAAATAAGCAGGTTGCGTAGAGGGCTTATATTGGACCCTGACGCCCCTGATAAAACGAGGGAGGGGTTGTGCAGTATTTGTTAGCCTATTTGTTTTTCTGTGGGTCTCTTGCTATATTGCAGCCCTCGATATATAGCGGATTTGTATTGGACCTGACACCCGCGATTGGGTGGTGTACATCTTAATATGTTTTTGAAAGAAGTAGTATGTCTTTAAGGGATAAAAAAAAAAAGTTTCGTAACTAAGCAGAGGTCAAATTCAATTCCACAGACACCTCAAATAATACAGCTGCTGCATTTGCTTTCTAGCAGATCCATTTTATTATTATTATCATGACTGTAAAATCTTTGATTGCATCCTCTTTGTTACATGACGGTGTCAATGCAATTGATCTAAACCAGAGGAGCCCAATCCTGGTCCTGGAGGGCTGCTGTCCATCCTGGTTTTTGTTCCAACTGTACACTAAATTGCTTAATTGGACCAATTAAGCTTCTAATAAATGCTTGATTGGTCCAACTAAGTAATTTAGGGGACAGCTGAAACAAAAGCCAGGAGGACACCAGCCCTCTAGGACCAGGACTGGGCACCCCTGATAAACAGTGGTAGCAATACGGCCACTTTTCAAATGATCAATCAGTAACAAGCTCAGGTGTGTCATCTTAAACTTTTCTTGACATAGTGAAACCGGGAGTGGATCAAACCGCTGTCTAAAAAGACTTACATGCTGTTACGTATGCTGGTATTCTTAAAGACCCCATCTTTACAGATTAAAACAACAGCGGTATTGATACGACAACATTCGTATTTATTTTATCTAGCGGATCTTTACTTTGATTCAGTTCGAACCCTGTTTATGGCCTCTTCGATGAGTCAAAGGGGTTTCGGTCTGTGATTCAGCCTCCCGACAGTAGACTGGCATCAAACCAACTCGGGACTTCCCTTACCAAGATCTCGTGACCATGGCAAAAGTCATCTTTTGAGGGGCGGCACCTTGGTGAGGGGCGGAAGTACGAGTATGTAATTCCAGCCACTGGAGTCAAGTGAAGGTATAAGGACACGTGTCAGCTGGGGATTGGTGTTCCACTGACTACAGAGGCGGGACATTACATACTAAAGGGAACGTACTACTGTGTTCGGGGTTGGTCCGAAAGAAAAAGTAGGAGGAGTACGGGTGAAGGGAGAGACTGGTTTTGTGCAGCGGGTTTTTTTTGAAATACTAACATTTCTTTTGTCTTTTTTTTTGTTTATGGTCACCACGAAGACAAATTAAAGACAGTCATCAGTTTGTTTTGGATTTCACCCCTGCACTCCTTCCCTCACACCATTTTGTTTTTGTTTGTTATTTAATCCTTTTTGTTGTGTATAGAAAATAAAAATAAATTATTTTATTTCTGTACACATAAATTACTGTCTGGACATTCCATTTAATACACTCTCGCCTCACAGTGATGGCAGCCTCTTATCACACTTTTTAGATGGAACCTTGAGCTCAGTCTCAATATCAGCAGCACCCCACTGGACTGGAATGCAAGCAAAGACACGACTGAAACATGTCCCAGCAAGCATGTGCCACTGAAATGCAATAACAAAAATGTATCCCACACTAGATATACCCATGCTTGTGGTATAAATATCTGCAATGTGACCTGAATAAAGGAGCCGCCGGTACAGAGGGGGGCAGCTTTGGAATTAGTTTCGCAGTGTTTAGGATCGGCAGCGGCGCTCATGACACTCGCCCGTACTCTCCTGGGCCCTGCTGATGATGGGACTGCAGATAAACCCAATCATGCATCTCAAAAAACAAAGCTTGTGATGTCAGCCTGTATCACACTGGCAGGCTCCTGTCTGCTGTGGAATGAAAAGAGAATTCTACAGTGATGGCAGCCTGTATCACACTGGCAGGCTCCTGTCTGCTGTGGAATGAAAAGAGAATTCTACAGTGATGGCAGCCTGTATCACACTGGCAGGCTCCTGTCTGCTGTGGAATGAAAAGAGAATTCTACAGTGATGGCAGCCTGTATCACACTGGCAGGCTCCTGTCTGCTGTGGAATATAAAGAGAATTCTACAGTGATGGCAGCCTGTATCACACTGGCAGGCTCCTGTCTGCTGTGGAATGTAAAGAGAATTCTACAGTGATGGCAGCCTGTATCACACTGGCAGGCTCCTGTCTGCTGTGGAATGAAAAGAGAATTCTACAGTGATGGCAGCCTGTATCACACTGGCAGGCTCCTGTCTGCTGTGGAATATAAAGAGAATTCTACAGTGATGGCAGCCTGTATCACACTGGCAGGCTCCTGTCTGCTGTGGAATGAAAAGAGAATTCTACAGTGATGGCAGCCTGTATCACACTGGCAGGCTCCTGTCTGCTGTGGAATGAAAAGAGAATTCTACAGTGATGGCAGCCTGTATCACACTGGCAGGCTCCTGTCTGCTGTGGAATGAAAAGAGAATTCTACAGTGATGGCAGCCTGTATCACACTGGCAGGCTCCTGTCTGCTGTGGAATGAAAAGAGAATTCTACAGTGATGGCAGCCTGTATCACACTGGCAGGCTCCTGTCTGCTGTGGAATGTAAAGAGAATTCTACGTGAATTTGTTCATTCTGTTTGAATCTGGATTCTGTTAAAGTCCTATTTTATAGAAGCTTGAGGGATTATTGGATAACTTTATCACAGCCACAAAAAAAAAATAATAATAACTTTACACCGTAATGTAGTGTACTATTTCATGTATTATGCACTTTCCACTGTATTTAGTGATATCTGCTATTAGCTGCTATGTTATTGCTGCTATTATTATGCGTTCCTCTGTATTTAAAGTATTATGAATTTTCTTGTTGTTACTGCATCTTGTAAAGTGCTTTGTGACGGTGGTCCACTACGAAAGGTGCTATATAAAATAAAGATTGACTGATTGACTGATTAAGCCATCCCTCGGCCACAAGATAAAAACCTGCAGCTCTGGCCCCAGCTGCATACTGGGATCATACCCTGGTTGTACAGTCTTTGTGATATTTCCAATCCCTATCACTTTGATGCAAGAGATCGGACATGATTACAGTATCACAGCCTTGGGGCCAAGCATCCAGTATCCCAATATAGGGGTGATGTGATTAAATACAGGAACAATCTAGGTAATGCTATTATTTGTATATGTGATCACGTCATTGCAGAAGACTGGGCAGTACATTGTATAATGCCACCTGGTGTGATTTATTGTTAAAGTAATTGTTGCCTTTTTTAAATGAATTGTTTAATAATACGACAAGGCAAAATAGAAACTGGTGACATTTTGTTAACCCAATTTTCTTCCCATGTTGTTGGTCTGTCTAGCCTTTCAAAAAAGCTGTCAAATTTCCACAATGTGGCTTTTAAACTGCCTCACATAAAAGATAATACTTTCCTCTAAATGCCACTGTGCTCAGCAGACACATATGAAATAACACACTATATTGTATGCATTATGGAACAAAAAAAAAAAATCTTTTAAAAGACCTTTACAAACAAAATTGGAGTCCTGTGGTCCAGTTCGTGGTGAGCACAGCAGGATTGTAGAACAACTTATTTTGCCTCATTTTCTTCTCCAAATTCTACAGCATGACATCTCTATTTCAGTGAGGTAAAAACAAAGCCAGTGTTCCTGATTGCTGGTGAGTGACACTCCTGTTTAAGCTGTATAAGGCTGGAAATGAGAGAATCACTGGATCGTAAAGAGCAATGGTAATATGAGATCTAGAATAATGCATTACCCTTGTTTTATAGGTTCCCATAGTTATGTCCTTGTGAATTAAGCACTGCTGTGGCCTCCAATTACATCTGCCATCCTGGCACAGCTGGTACACCAGAGTGTAACCATTAACCTGTCCCAGCATTTATAAAAATACCACACCTGTTCCATGTGTTATTTCTTACTGATGGATTTCTTAAATTCACATACAAGCACACACTTTCAGAAACAGATTTCTCTATGCAAGTGCAAATAATCTTTTTAATAACACATACCAAAAGCTTTCATCTCCAAGCAACCTAAACTATTCCTATAATGTAAGGAGCTGATGAAAATTAAAGAATACTTGGAATAGTTTACCAAGTGCAATTGCTACAACTAAACCTCAGGGGTCATTCCAGACACAATAATCAGCTGCCTGGGGCTGACAGTGTGCTAGCTAGAGACAAGCCTTGATGGGCTGAACGGCCACTTGAACTCCCCTGAACTCCTTTTACATGTATTCCTTAAGGGTAAAGCAGCAATATTCGTTCTCTAACAAGTTTTGAGCTGGTCTTCAAAGCAAAGGGGGGTGTATAAGTCCAAGCTTGTACTGATTGCTCTGGCCATCGTTTGGGCAGATATTCTTGATGAGATGTCATTGCTTTGAACATGTGCAATGGATTATCTCGATGTCAATTCCCTTTTAAGGGGAAGCACCCAGGGTAAACCGCTGCATACTGTATGCACAAGGTAGTGACATCACATCCTGTGTTGCCCTGTTCAATGAACCAAAACAGAGAGTTCGCTAGTAGCCATTGTCGGCTGCTGAGTGCACAGAGTACAGAGCGGGGAAGTACGAGTCGGGAACCTCAGTGGCACTGTGCTGATATTGTGAGATTGTTCTTACTGGAGTTCACAAGCTTGCGAGTTCTCAGGAAGCTGATGGCCAGGCGCATGATGGAGGCCTTGTCCAGGTGTGAGCTCACGCTGTGGGGCAGGGGGAGCTGGTGGGAGAGCTCATAGAAAACCTCAGTCTCCTTGCTTCTGCGACATCGAGCGGCATCTCTGGACTTCTCCTTCCTCCTCTCCGAGCTGCTCCTGACCAAAACAAGAGTTTTTAAACACAACGTACAGTTGATGAGCTCTCACATGCCTGTACTCACTTCACTTTATTAATACCCAATCCTGGAAGCTGTCAGCTCTACAGTACGCTGGGTTGGTAAGCCACAATACTTACACTGTGTAATTACTGAGCTAACCAGTAATCCAACCAACGCACTATTTTACCTGTTGACTGTTGGAGGAAAATCTAAATTGATTTTTGAGGGCTCAGTCTAGATCTGTTCACAAAACAATAAATCCTGGTTGCCACGTCCTCTACACCATGCTGGTTTTGGCTTCCTCCTTGATGACAAACCATTACAAAGGTGGTGTATGTTGTGTACTATAAGTATACTTGCAATGTAGGTTTTAATTTCGGTATACTAGTGCTTAATGTGTCCTGTGCATTGCACAGACAAGCTAAATAGGGACGTGTTGCAAGTATTAAATCTCATAAAACAAACAAATAGCTGCTTGACCACCTGCAGAAGTCATGTCAAGCTCTAGTATAATTTAAAACGAGTTTATTGAACCAATAGGGCACAGTACTGTGTAATAGGATTTGTAGGACTCTTTCTAACCCCTGGGAGATGAACTCATGATATTTAGAAAGTGGTGCAACAGCTAATGCTGTACAATACTTTTTAAGCTATATTATGGGTTTAATTACTTAATTACTGGGGCCTAACTAACCAGGCTGGTAATGGTGCCTGAAACAGCTTGAACTGCAATGATGGATCATACCTGGTAGCATTGGCTGTTGTTTTTCCTGCAGTATGTGTGTGTGTGTTAGGATTGAGACTTAAAAGCAAATTCGTTTTCAGTTGTAATCCTACCAGCCCTGCACCAGCAAAAGCTGTAATAAAATTATGGTGAAACCCTCTTTTATATTCTAATTTTAAGGGGTTTAAAAGAAGCTCAATATATAATTTAGCAATATAGCATATTGTACAAGAGCCGCACGCTGCACTCCCATTGTCTCTATAGAGGACAGACGTTTTGTTATTACTCAATAACAGAACAGTGAATAAAGCACGGCTGAGAGACGACACTATCAATCAATCAATCAATCACATTTAGAGTGTATAGCGCCTTTCATGCCAAGCCATCCCAAAGCGCTTCACATTACAAATAAATATACTATACAATAATATAATATACAAAAAAAAAATAATCAAAAAACACCCAGAAACAAAAATGGAAAGAAAAAAAAAACATTAACAAAACTCTAAAAGGCCATCCCAACCTACACAAAGGCCTCTGCGTAATGATGTGTTTTAAGCTTTGATTTAAATGCATTTATTCAGTCAGCTTTATGGATTTCAATTGGAAGATTGTTCTATAATACAGATGCATTAGGACTAAAGGCTCTTCCACCACAAGAGCTGAGTTTATCATTGTAGTCAGCAGAAGCCCAGCCTCAGCAGATCTCAGCTGGCGTCCAGGGACAGAAGGTACAAGCATATCATTAATTAAAGCAGGGCCATTTCCAGAGACAGCCTTAAATGTCATTAATAAAAATAACTGTACTTCACCGGAAGCCAATGCAAGTGGGCAATTAAAATTTTTACGTCAGATTTGAAACAAACTGTTCTGAGATGTATTCCGCAAATGATAATAAGCAGACTATACTACATTTGAAACGTGATGCTGGAAACTAAGAGTAGAATCAAATAAGACTCCAAGACTTTTCACAGCTTGCGAAGAGCTGATGGGGGGGTGGTGTCATTGGTTGTGGGGTTTTGTTTAATGCGGTTTTAGAGCCAATTAAAAGAAATTCTGTTTTATCTGCAAAAAATGTTTTGACATCCAAGCCCCTGTTTTGCCAAGGCAAGTTGACAGACTGGAGTTTATGTCTATATCATCAGAACTCTAATTATAACACCTGTCTGTTCTAAAACCACTGCTTACTGATGAAACGCTTCGCAGGGTCGCCTGAGCCCTGCTCTCAAAAAAGACAACGATTATTTCAGAGAAAACATAAATAAGTCTAATGGTGATACGGGCATTGCTGTGACATGTTCCACGGTAATGAACACCCCTCATTCTTTATTGACTCAGGAGTTCCAATACTACCTTTTTCAAATCAATTTACAGACTTTTAGCATAATGATTCCAATTATCAGGGTCTAACTCGCTGACTTACATTATGATTGTGGCTGTATTTGGAAACCAGGCTCTTGTGGCTGTTGTGGTACCTAAGCCCTGTGTCGCCCCACTTCCTAACTGCCACGGGCCATGCTGTACAAACAGAAGGGAAGTCAGACTGTGAGAGAGACGTGTCTCTCGCTTGACTGTCCCAAGAATGTGCCCTGCAAACACGGCATACTAGCTGGGAAGTTGGCAGCTTTGTAAGATGCTCTGCCCCCAGTTTACCCGTGTTTCAATGACTAAAAAAAAACAAAAAAACACTGCCCTCTCAAACCACAGACAGGGTGATGGAAGCCATCAACGTCAGTCCTGTCAATGGACTGTCTGATACCAGGACATAGTGGATGGCACATGTTTTCCCTCAAAGAAAATTGTGTGAAAAAAGACTAGCTGTACAGTTTGCATTGTACTTAAGTTCCATGATACAAATTTAAAAAAGGGAATATAAAAGGTAAAAACACCTTTCAGGTTACAACATAAAATAATGTGTTTTTTGTAAATAGAAAGTAATTATTTGAAAAAGCAAATAGTTTATTTATTGATACCGAATCTAGTAAGTAGCGTATAGTGTGAAATACTGCATAGATACTGTGTAGCACTTTTTGTTGTAGGTGCATGTTATAATGTAACACAAGTGTCAAATATATTAAAATGATTTATTTTATCAAAATAAAATAATGTTTTTGTGGCAGGTCCAGGTAATTAAAATGATAAGCGCTGTAGTAATTACACTGGAAGAATACAACACTGGAACATGTGTCAAAGCAGTTTCTTAAATAATGATTTTATTAATCAAAAATCTGCCTTGTGCTCCTTCAAAAAAGGGTCAAACAAGTGTCACGGGATTACCAGACTGAGTTACTCTTGAGCAGGCAAAACAAAAAAACAGCTTTATATAACCCCATCACTCATCACAAGTGCGCCTCAATGCCTGGGATAGCGCAGAAGCACTTCAGGTCCATTACCGCACCCTTATGCAATCTTACAATGGAAGATAATTAGCGACAGGCTCTTTAACCCTTTAGAAGAAGAAGGGAGGCCGACTCTCAGGAACCTGCTGGATACAGTACTGCTGGTTTACGACCACTGGCCTTCTCAACCTGGGGGACATCTGTCCTAAACCCAGATTAGTGAAAGAAGTGGTGCAACAACAACAAATCAACAACTACAGCAGCTGACGGACACCCTCAAAGAATATATTGTACTGCTGAGATTAAAGCAAGCTGCTTTCTGTAAGTTGATAAATACAGTACACACTGCACCACAGTACTAGTCTCTGTTAGATCTAGCTCTGATCTTATTACTGTAATCTGCACACTGGTAGAAGAACACGTGGGTTTTAAATTGATTTATTCATGTCATCATTTCTTTAGTGAGTGCATGCAAACCTCTGTAACAACAACTTTTGGGAGTCCAAGAAAAGCATAGCTCGTGCAATCATAAAAGAGACTTTCCCTGACCCACCTATTATCAAACTGTTCCCTTATCTGAATTTATCTGAATTTACTGAAATTTGTCAACAAAATAAATAATATTTTCAACATTGTATGTGAAATATACAGTTGCAATGGGGCACTGACAAAAGCAATCTGTGGCCGGGATCAATGTTACAGTAATATATGTAAACAGCCTGTTGATGAGGCTGACAGAAATATGCCCAATTCTGCCTTTCTTAATGCTTACTGTATATGATGCATGACTCAAAACTGAAACAAATTATTAAAACACATCAAATCACCTGAAAAAACAGATGGAATAATGAATACAGTATACAGGGGTGGGAGTAGAGCAAAGAGCCAGGATGGAAAAAAATATGGTGCAGAATGAAGCAAAGCGAAATTTTTTAGCAGTTCATATTTTAACAGTAGCTGCATGTAGCCTATATACTACAAATACAACGCAAATATGCGTATACAACCTACAGAAACAAAACACACTGTGCACAATAACTGCACAAACCATTTAATTTTACAAAGTACAAACAGAAACTAAAAAAAACCTCCGGGTCGCCGTGCATAAGGGCGCCTGTCAAGCAAATACAAAACAAACAAAAAACACTGGCTGTGCTCCTGCTGCTTTCAAACCAAAACAAAACGCTTATTACTGAGCTGAGAATACCTCGTTTCCAGCTAAATACGGCTGCTTGTTTTCACTGCATTTTCTCAGGTACAGCTAACCAAAGATATTCTGTTTATTTATATTCTATTAAATAGCTTATCTTTGAGCTAACCTTGGAGTCGCTACTGAAACTATCTTTAAAAATGTTATCAATGTTCTATAAATGATGTGTTGTCTGCAACAAAAAAAAAAACAAAAAAAACACGTAAAAGCAGACAAAAATAGATTTGTATAAAATGGGTTCACGTGTTCAAGTTTAAAATTATGTTGACACACTACTGAAAAGGAATTAGAATTTCCCATATTTTGCTGCCTTTAAATCAATAAATCGTATACACGGGAGACAAACCTTAAATGACCAAGTGGTTGTATTTTTCTTTACATTTCTAATATTATGTAGAAATAACTATGAAGTTTTAAAACCACAGATACCTTCAAAGTAAATTATAACATCATATATGCCACTCGCTAGGTCGATGTACAGACTAGTAAAAGTTTAACTCAAACACCAATCATGAAGTCGGTATTTTTTGACCCCGTTGCTATAGTAACCAAATGCACAGTTCTAATAAAAGTACGACTTTACAGACTAAAATGCTGTAAGGAAAATAAAATGCATATTTTTCACGGTAAATAGCAAGAAGCTGAAAACAAGTTTTCGTTTTTGCTTACGAAATCAGCTCTCGGCTCGCCAACCCCCCTTCCCCCCATTGCTACAGTACACATTCCAAACACACACTCAATTTTCAAAGTTCCCAAAATATTTTTAAGACGGAAAAACGTCTATAGACGGAACACTCCCACCCGAGTATGTAATAGAAGCCAATGTCTATTAAACACAAACACACACACGCTCAGAAGAGCTGGTCTCTTGTAGCTAGTAGAGTTTGGTGCAATATTGGTGTGTGCTGCGCCCTTCTGTATTTGTTTGCTGCTGCTGAAGAGATACAATAAAGAGCTGCTCAATGGTGTTCTTTGCTAGAGCAATCAGAGACTCAGTCAGCCTGTGCCGAAATCATGTATGCTACTGTACTGAACAGCAGCTCTGGTAACCTTCCTGCCTTGTCAGATAAGGCAAATATTTAACTGACGAAACAGCTTGGGCTAGCTGCTGGAGGGGCTCCTTCCATTTTACGGGTGTTATAAAAAATGTAAAAATCACCAGGGTACTGTCATCAAAGGCCTTTAAAATGCACAGCATAATCATTACTCAGAGGTTCAAGTAATATAGTGCTGATTAAAGTGACTCAGTTTTCCCAATATTAAGACATAGTTCATAAATCAATTCTCATTAATGATTTTAAAACCCCATTAGATCCTGAGCACTTCTTCAGTCTTACTGTTGTTGCTGAATATAGAGATTGCGTTGTGAAGCCGTTTCCTGCATGGGCACTGTTTTTGACAAGACTCCTGCCTCAACAGGGAAACGGGGGTACTATGTCATCTTAAAAACTGAATATAACAAGGTTAGGTTTATTCCATGCAAAAATGTTGGTATATAAAGAAACTTAAAGAATTTGTGTGAGTTCTTTCAAGGCCATCTGATAGGGTACCAGGTTTATTTTTACTCAAGAGATTTGAGTGTACACATATACTGCATATATAAGAATAACAATCAGCCTGCAAGTGCTTTGATTTGTCTCCCACACAAGAAGTTTGGGATAAGGGTCCCTGCAGAAGAAGCAGGCACGTCCTCCTTTTAATCCAACCCCCTCGGTCTGGGTTTTAAAGGCTTGAGAAGCCAGCATTCCCATTCTGATTGAAAGAAGACTGACTGAGTTCCCCAGCAGCACACTACGATATATAACAGATAGTAACCCTGTGGCTTGAGGGCAGCCCTGCCAATCGCAACAAAGCCACAGCAGCCAGCACTCTGGACACACAAGCAAGCTGGCTCACCACACTACCCTCAACACACCCTGCCACTCCAAGAGAGAGAGAGAGAGAGAGAGGTGGGGGGGGGGGGGGCGGGGAAGCGACAGGTCCTTCAGTCAGACAGCATTAAAGATTCTATGGTGCTCTTTTCCTGAAGATCAAGGGTGTTAACCCTGGTGTGAGTTCAAATACAGTGCAGGCTGAAACATTCCCACACTGGCTAACTCTCAAACAAGTCATACCTTATATACTGGGAAAAGACACACCAAGCCGCAAGCGTTAAAAGATTTAGTATTCTATAGTGCATTCATTCAACTCCAAAAAACTTGTCAAATTGCTGTGTTCCAATTTATAGCACGTTGCTAAACTCCGAATCCAGAATTCAGAAGTTTAATTTTGAATGAAATATACGTTATACCTAAGCAAGATTTAGATATTGAAGAACCACAGTACTCTGTGAATGTGCAGGGAGTATCCTTTCTATAGAGATATTGAAGAACCACAGCACTCTGTGAATGTGCAGGGAGTATCCTTTCTATACAGATATTGAAGAACCACAGCACTCTGTGAATGTGCAGGGAGTATCCTTTCTATAGAGATATTGAAGAACCACAGCACTCTGTGAATGTGCAGGGAGTATCCTTTCTATAGAGATATTGAAGAACCACAGCACTCTGTGAATGTGCAGGGAGTATCCTTTCTATAGAGATATTGAAGAACCACAGCACTCTGTGAATGTGGAGGGAGTATCCTTTCTATAGAGATATTACCTGCTGGAATAGTAAAAAATGTGAGAGTGTTTGCAACAGACAAGCTATGAAAGTTCCAGTCTAGAGCATATCTTGTTGGAATGTGTTTTAAGAGTGAAAGTCCTGGAGTTGACATGAGTCGCTGGCACCATTGTTCAGAGACCAGCGGGGTTCTGACTGGGTCAAGCAGTTTAATCACACAGTATTTGTTCAGGAAGTCACATACTCTGTCTGGTAATTATTGTAAGCTTCAAAGATAAAAGAAAATTATTTCAAGGATCAGGTTTATTAAAACATTTGCTTACAACAGAACAGGTCACCATAGATAGATGCCAAGTCACGAGTCAAAATAAAAGCAAAATTGTTATAATTTTACAGTTATTTACAGTACAGTACAAAGTATTTGGCAGGCCTCATCCTTTCCATTGTTCAGGTTGCCACGGACACTGTTTGAAAATTAACAATGCTTCAGACGGACATCTATAAAAGAACAATGAACGAGCGGTTTTATTTTTAAATTTGTTGTGATTATATATATATATAGTTTTGTTTTTTTTCTTATCACTGACAGGAAGCATGGTTCCTTTCTGACCCACATCTCCGTGCTCAAAGGAAATCTGTGCTCTCGAAAGCACAAGCATTGTTCAGCAAAGCACACAGAATCCTGGACAAGACAGACAGACTCCCAGCGCAGGCACACAGGTTTTATTAAGTACCAGGGGTTGCAGTTGTTGGTGACCGCCACTAATGTACCAGCCATGGTAGCCCTAGCGTGGAAGGATATTTACACACACAGGTATGTGGGTATATACAAAAATACAAAAACAAGCACTGTACAAAACAAAGCTAGAAAATAACAGGTGGCCAAGCTCGAAGCCTAACCTCCCAGCCCTGCCTTATCCAACACTTGTTTTAATTTCTAAAAACATTTTTTCTTTAGAAAAATCAAAACAAGTCCCACCAAACCATATTTATAATTAAACCACCAAATACACATTAATTTACCGGGGCAGGTCTCACCACTACATATTCAATATATAGCAGGGGTCGTGTGAGATTGTATTTTTTTCTCCAAAATTAGAGGTTACATGTGCCACTGACAAAACTGAAACTAGGCAGTACCCCTGCCGGCACACTGGAGACCTTGCTACCTGGGCTGCTGTTCTGTTTGTAGCTGCCTCCAGGTAGCAGAGGACCAACTCTGCATCTTCCTCCAGGGAGTTTGGGGTGTGTTCCCTCTCATACGCCTCCCATCGCTCCCTGTCCATCAGCCACTAGACGTTCGTATGTCCACCTCAATGTCAGGGAGTCCACTAGCTGATCCTGTCTTCCTTTCCTTTTCACCCACAACCTAAACACTCGAGGGTCCGTTATAAAAAATCACCTTTTCGCCCACAACCTACACGCTCGCATTTTTTTTTTTTTTTTTTAAAAGAAACTGCGTTTAAAAAACACCTTTTCACCCACAACTTAAACACTCGCGGGTCCGTTATAAAAAATCACCTTTTCGCCCACAACCTAAACGCTCGCGGGTCCGTTATAAAAAATCACCTTTTCGCCCACAACCTAAACGCTCGCGGGTCCGTTATAAAAAATCACCTTTTCGCCCACAACCTAAACGCTCGCGGGTCCGTTATAAAAAATCACCTTTTCGCCCACAACCTAAACGCTCGCGGGTCCGTTATAAAAAATCACCTTTTCGCCCACAACCTAAACGCTCGCGGGTCCGTTATAAAAAATCACCTTTTCGCCCACAACCTAAACGCTCGCGGGTCTGTTATAAAAAATCACCTTTTCGCCCACAACCTAAACGCTCGCGGGTCTGTTATAAAAAATTACCTTTTCGCCCACAACCTAAACGCTCGCGGGTCTGTTATAAAAAATTACCTTTTCGCCCACAACCTAAACGCTCGCGGGTCTGTTATAAAAAATTACCTTTTCGCCCACAACCTAAACGCTCGCGGGTCTGTTATAAAAAATTACCTTTTCGCCCACAACCTAAACGCTCGCGGGTCTGTTATAAAAAATCACCTTTTCGCCCACAACCTAAACGCTCGCGGGTCCGTTATAAAAAATCACCTTTTCGCCCACAACCTAAACGCTCGCGGGTCTGTTATAAAAAATCACCTTTTCGCCCACAACCTAAACGCTCGCGGGTCTGTTATAAAAAATCACCTTTTCGCCCACAACCTAAACGCTCGCGGGTCTGTTATAAAAAATCACCTTTTCGCCCACAACCTAAACGCTCGCGGGTCTGTTATAAAAAATCACCTTTTCGCCCACAACCTAAACGCTCGAGGGTCCGTTATAAAAAATCACCTTTTCGCCCACAACCTAAACGCTCGCGGGTCTGTTATAAAAAATCACCTTTTCGCCCACAACCTAAACGCTCGCGGGTCTGTTATAAAAAATCACCTTTTCGCCCACAACCTAAACGCTCGCGGGTCCGTTATAAAAAATCACCTTTTCGCCCACAACCTAAACGCTCGCGGGTCCGTTATAAAAAATCACCTTTTCGCCCACAACCTAAACGCTCGCGGGTCTGTTATAAAAAATTACCTTTTCGCCCACAACCTAAACGCTCGCGGGTCTGTTATAAAAAATTACCTTTTCGCCCACAACCTAAACGCTCGCGGGTCTGTTATAAAAAATTACCTTTTCGCCCACAACCTAAACGCTCGCGGGTCTGTTATAAAAAATTACCTTTTCGCCCACAACCTAAACGCTCGCGGGTCTGTTATAAAAAATCACCTTTTCGCCCACAACCTAAACGCTCGCGGGTCTGTTATAAAAAATCACCTTTTCGCCCACAACCTAAACGCTCGCGGGTCCGTTATAAAAAATCACCTTTTCGCCCACAACCTAAACGCTCGCGGGTCTGTTATAAAAAATCACCTTTTCACCGACAACCTAAACACTCGCGGGTCTGTTATAAAAAAATCACCTTTTCGCCCACAACCTAAACGCTCACGGGTCTGTTATAAAAAATTACCTTTTCGCCCACAACCTAAACGCTCGCGGGTCTGTTATAAAAAATTACCTTTTCGCCCACAACCTAAACGCTCACGGGTCTGTTATAAAAAATCACCTTTTCGCCCACAACCTAAACGCTCGCGGGTCTGTTATAAAAAATCACCTTTTCGCCCACAACCTAAACGCTCGCGGGTCTGTTATAAAAAATCACCTTTTCGCCCACAACCTAAACGCTCGCGGGTCTGTTATAAAAAATCACCTTTTCGCCCACAACCTAAACGCTCGCGGGTCTGTTATAAAAAAATCACCTTTTCGCCCACAACCTAAACGCTCGCGGGTCTGTTATAAAAAAATCACCTTCGAGGGTCCGTTATAAAAAATCACCTTTTCCCACAACCTAAACGCTCGCGGGTCTGTTATAAAAAATCACCTTTTCGCCCACAACCTAAACGCTCGCGGGTCTGTTATAAAAAATCACCTTTTCGCCCACAACCTAAACGCTCGCGGGTCTGTTATACCTTTTCGCCCAAAAAATCACCTTTTCGCCCACAACCTAAACGCTCGCGGGGTCTGTTATAAAAAATCACCTTTTCGCCCACAACCTAAACGCTCGCGGGTCTGTTATAAAAAATCACCTTTTCGCCCACAACCTAAACGCTCGCGGGTCTGTTATAAAAAATCACCTTTTCACCCACAACTTAAACACTCGCGGGTCTGTTATAAAAAAAATCACCTTTTCACCCACAACCTAAACGCTCATGGGTCTATTATAAAACCGTTGTCCTGAGTTTTACAAACCTGATTTTGAGAACCGCATTTAGACCCGTCACTGTTTAGATAGTTAATGTAGACCCTTTGGGAGTAAAACTAGTGTTGTCTTCAAAGCACCTTGGAAAAGACACTTGTTGAAACAATACTGTAGATTAAAATGCCTCTCTACTAAGTGAGTTAGCAGAGCCCTTTAGTGTGTCATCACAACTTTTGTTTTTCCCATTCCCCTTGGCCACACTCACTCTCCTGCTCTAAAACTAATGCCAGGAAAGTTGGGGTGCTAATAACAAGTTGTATGTAAGAGCATGGCCACCACACAGTTTGGATAATTAAGGTAAACCCCTAAAACTATACAAATCTTAATTGTTACTTATGCCTCTGATATTACTTTCTGACTAGCAGCACTCTGCTCTATTTGTGAACCTTGTATGTTCATGCATTCCTGTTTCCCTATGCCGAGTAGAATCATTATCAGTCCCATCAAGCTTTGTGTAATGCGCTGAAACACAGATTGCTCCTATCGACAGGCATGGCGTGTGGAACAGCGTCACCCAGTAACTGTTGATGACGCGTCTGCATTGTTTTTGAAGCCCGCAGCGGTTATGAAATTATCAATTCCTCAACTCAAGTTCTTTTCCTCCAACATAAAAGCAACTAGCAATGGAGTCCAATCTGGGAATCACTTGCATACTGTTAAAATAAAACTGAAACCGAAATTTAAAAAAAAAAAAAATCTAAAAGTAAATCTTTTAATGGTCCCGGTGTTTTTCAAAATGGTGTGGTTGTTTTAGTATATGTTTGCCAAACGTCCCAGCTGCATGCCAAGCTGCAGTAGCGGGGTCAATAAAATTCATGCTCCTCCAATAAAAGTAGTAAAAGCCCTTGCGAGTTTTGCTTCCTGTAAGTCCTGTAATACTTTCACTTTGTGCAGGATCGCTGTTCCAGAGCTCTCAGTTGCTCCTTATTGAGCCCATGGGACAATGGAATAAAGGTAGAAGACAATGAGGTCACAGCTCACAGAACCTGCAAGGGTCATCACTGCCTCTGTCTCTCACGCAAGCTGCACTGGTCTCAGTTGCAATGTACCAGGCTAGCTCACCACTCACACAGAGCTACTGTACATTCCTCTCTATAAAGAGGCTGTTTCATTCTCATACAAATCTCAGTTCGATAAATAGCAACAGCCTATACACTGTAACAGGGGATGAACCACAAACTGTGTAGTTCATCTAATATACACATTTATTTTACAAACACAACATACAGAATTGATGGTTTTAATTGGTTATTGGTAGTTTTGGTATTTTATTGAAAAATCATGAAATCAGGGCTGGAATCTCACTTATATCTAGACAAGCATTTCTGCCACAGCATGTTTGCTTGTAAGGGTGCTCTTCCTGCATTTCACTAAGCACTGACAGTCTGTTCTTCCAAACTAAAGCAACTTAAAGATTACTGCTGAAAATACCCAGTGATCACGTACCACCGGTCATCCATCATAACAAAGTGTAAACAGCATGTCATTCTCACCCCCTGGCAACATCTACTCCTGTCAGTACAGCCCTTCGGGATTCAAAGCTATTCCAGGTGTTGGAAGTATTATACCAGCATATGTAAAAGCAGGTACAATTCATCGCAGAACGATTTCCATTAGCGCCATTAACTCCTCTATATCCCATGTGCATCGCAGTTGCTTTTCAGCTTTTTTTTTTATTAGACATGTATGTAAGGCTTTGAGTATGGGAGGGTAGAGTTTGAATCAGGAGTCAGAACACTGACCTCCTGTACCACTGATACGGTACTACAGCGAGCTGACTCACCAGCAACTCCCACAACACTGCTCTGCCAAGCCTTAATGGGTCCCAGTTGCATGTCTGTACAGGTACACATGGATCCAGTTGTGTGAATGCACAGGGACACGCTGTGCTGTGTGTTCAGAACATTGATTATAAGCATTACCCCAAGCCCCATCCTGCACATTTTCTACAAATTACTTTTTATTGAAGATAATTTAGCCTTTTTATTTCATCAACCAGCACAGCAGACAAAAAGAAAACAAGCTTTTTTTTACAGCAGGCTGTCCTGCTCTTATGAGAGGTGAAAGTAACGCAAAGTAAATAATATAATGCAAATTCATCTATTAACAAAAAACTCATCTATTAATAACAAAACAGCATACTTTAAATTGAAATTCAATTGACACTATGGTGCACAAGATCTTTATTTGAGCTATGGACTTCTGCTCCACAGTTTATTTAAATATGTTTTATTTGAACTGTGCAAGCACAAACTGTCAATCATTCCCTTCACCCTCACCCACTTCCATGGAAATCAAGGATTGCTCTTGCTGTCTGCCAACACGTTCAGCCAATCAACCCAAAACTGATCCTCAACAGAACAGCTCTGGATGGGGGCTCCGAGCTTTACAGAAGGACCGGGCTTAAGGTAGTTACTTATTCCCGATTCGAGGGCTGAAGCTAGTTACTTATTCGCAGTTATGTGCTCAATATTAGCTCACATTCTAAGGGGGAAATCAGATCTTCATGTGCCACCTCAAGTAGGGTATCATTTTAAAGTTTGAGCATTTCTCTTCAACATGAAGTAAATTGCAAAGTGGCACAAGTAGGCATTCACAGGCTATGCCGTGAAATATATACACACACATTATATTTTCCTGCATATTAGCGCACATTGTGAGAGCTTTGCTACCTCAAGTTGGGTGTAATGTTGAAGGTTAAGTAATTGTCTTGCAAATAAAGTATGGTGCATAGTGGCATGTACAGTACTATTAAGTGCTATTTAGTATGAAAATTAGAGCATTTATTATGAACTGTAAGAAAAAAAGGACACGTTTGATAACAGACATTTAATTAAAAAGTAATTTTAAACTAAGCAACAAATACAGTATGTGAATATTCTCATTTATAATAAAAATTTTACTCATGAAAATGTGTCTTGTGTTCTTTGAATGAAATTTTACAAGACGCAACAACACATAGCCTGGTACTGCAATGCACCACATTTCTGGAAATTAAATGTCTCTAATGTTACTACAAAGTGTGTTGTTTACGTCAGTACTCACACCCATATGTAATTACATTACACATTGCAGCTTTTATTTTGTAATTTTTTTCAATGATCTGGAAGTCTTCCTTTAGGGCATCATATTAAATCCAATAACTCTTTCTTCGTATCATGCAGATAAAGGGGGTTCCACTGTTGACTGTTGCTCCAAAAAGTGTGTGTGTGTGAAGTACATTAAAAATACATATTTTTTGTTGTAGACTTTAATCCATAATGGAAAGTAAAGAGAGATGAAACAAACATTTGTACAAAGATTAAAAAGAAAACTAGTGGAAAAAAATATCAAAATCATAAATCAAAGTTCATATAGCACAATCTATTCATAAATCAAGGAACTTAGATGTCAGTCTTTTTTAAATTTAATTTCAAAGTATTACAGTTATTGATCCTAGCACAGAAAAAAAAATACATCAATGAAATAACAGTTTAGTCCAAAGTCCTTTTATAGTATGATGTAGTGAGATGCCAAAATGTTATTATTTTTGTAAATATTTACTTCCCAAACAACCTCTGATATGAGCTTGAAAAGTCCAAATGAGTGTACACTTGTATATAATATATATAATGTGTGTGTGTGTGTGTGTTATACTCAGTCAGGAGTTTCGGTTCAAAGAAAAAAATAACCATTTCGCAATTTGAGCATTTACAAATGAACAAAGAATTAAATTAAAGGTTATTTCGGTCTTTGAGCAAATTGGTGAGCAAGACCGGGGCAGACTTGAGGCTGGCAGGGGAGACTGTAGCGTGCATGGGGGGGAAGGCAACAGCAGGGCTTGCAGGTGACGTAATCACACACAAAGCATAGCGCCGATACCACTGTATAAAAGAGCTGGCTCCTTTGCAAGGAGCGTATATCGGGCTTATGTCTTTGTATGTGATTACATCACCTACCAGCCTTGCTGCTGCCTTCCCCCCCATGCACGCCACACTCTCTCCTGCCAGCCTCAAGTCTGCCCCGGACTTGCTCACCAGGCTACAGTTTTTTAAATTATTTTTAATAATATAGGGTTGATGAACAGACCAGGCTAATCTAGGAATGACAAACAAGCAACAGTATTTATGCACTACATTGCTGAGGTAAAAAAAAGGCAGCTGCAACAGAAAATTAAAGGTGCAAAGTTCCTGCCAGTGATGTTAGATGGTTCAACCGATAGCGCTGTCATAGAAGAGGGGCTGGTATAGGTATGATTCTGCCAGAAAGGCTGGTAACTACAGTTTGTGCGCATGCAGTCTGTGGAGAGGGCAGATGCCCGACACATCTCAGAAGCTATATCGTCACTCATGAGGCAGACTGTTTCAGACCCTGATGAGATGCTCATAAATGTTGCTTGTTTTTGCATTTTCTTTTGTTGTCGTTGCCCCAGTAAAATGTCTGTGTGGCCAGTGGATTTTTCCATCCACTAGCCAATGGTGGCTAAGGCATGGAAAAGTTCATTTCAAGCCCTTGAGGTATGCTGTTTTTTGTCCTTGAGTAAACAGAATTTGAATTGAAAGTATGCTGTTTTTTGTCCTTCAGTAATCTGAATTTGAATTTAAGGTATGCTGTTTTGTTGTTAACAGATTAGTAATAATATTTCCTTTTTGTTACTTTCACCTCTCATTTGCTCTTGCTGTGTCCCTGATGAAAACCTGTTAACTTGGCCCTAATGTGTGCAGCTTGCATTAAACCAGGTAACAAGTTGTGGTCCCCATCGGTATGTTGCTAAGGACCTGTTAAGTTTCATTAGAAGTTTTCTCATACTGTTACAGTCAGTGTCTCTCTATTAAATAAAGTGTGGCTATTAACCAAGCTAGGAACTGCATCCACCGATCCAACACGATTAAAGTTTGTTTAATTTCTTCTTTCTTTTCTTTTGTTGTTTGACTGAGTGTTTTTTAAGCAGTAAATCCTCTTCCTCTGTCAAGTTCACACAAGCCAAGGGCTTTGTGTAAAGGCTGGGCCTGACTCAGCACGAACATGTTTGCTGATGTACAAATATTTGTGATGATATTCAGTTTGTGTTTCTGAATTTCATTCGACGAGAGCTTCAGGTTTTCATTGTGTAGCGTCACAAGCAACATTTCAGTTTCAGAGATTTCTACAAGTAAGATTTAAGAGTTAAACATATTTAAATGTTTTTAAATGTTACAAAATCAGCATGATGCAACTTAAGAATGCTAAAGAATAATATGTGGAATTATTTCTTAATATTTTTTCCTCTTTTAGAAAAAGGGGATGCCAGTTTATATATTTTAAATACATTTTATTAGGAGGTGGTAAGGGGAGTGTTACACATCTCTATATCTGCTCAACAGGACAGAACTCGCTACCTGACCTATTCCAAATTTTATATTTGCAATAAATATATTGATTTCTAATGACAAACGTAGGAAAGGATATATATGTTTTACTCTATTTCCAGGGCTTATTCAGTTAATGTTTTAATCATACCTATAAAAATCATAGGACTCCAGACCGGAACTGCTCCCAGCTCCCTTAAAGGTTATTTTGATGACCTTGAAAACTCTAAAATAAAATATTGAAAAATACACTGCTCAGCCACCAAATGCATTTTGGCTTAGAGTTAGGCTTACATATTCATTATGAAAAGCACATACTTAATAAAATACATCTACAGTGTTTATGTATTAATTTGCTTAAGAGATATTTCCTGTTTTCAAGGGTAGCCTGTGATCAAGGGAAATTTCAAATACAGTTTACATTTGTTCATGAAGAGGCATTACAGTACGAAGTACATCCAGTGCACCCACATGCACACATTCACAATACGCAGACAGATTTGATCTATGTTGTCAGACACTGCAGTACAGCGAATGAGAAGCCGGATCAACGACAGCACACTGAACTCTCTGTGCTCCTCTTGATCCAAAATACGAGACGATATTACAATACCAGAGCCCAGCCAAGTTCACAATGTCATCTCAAATACAGCAGCTCCGGAGCAAAGGCTACCAGCCCGGGCTCAGTGTTATGCAAGTGAAGGAAGCATTCTGCAAGCCTGCAGGAAGTCTGAGGAGACAGCATTCTGGGCAGGCCTGGCTTGGGATCTGTGTGAACTTCAGCTCGTACTAGGAAGCACAGCCATGGGGGCCAAATTCAACAGCAAGCCAGGGACTGCACTCCCCCAAGTTCAACAGCAAGCCAGGGACTGCACTCCCCCTCCCCAACATAGTGGGCTGCTGCCCAGGACCCCATGTACCTGACGGAGTGCAGATGAGCAAAAGCATGACTGAGCAGACCTTGGGGCTGCCTCGCTGGCCGATCATGTCAAAGAGCTCTTGATATTTCTCGCGGGGGACTGGAATACTGTACAGGGGAGGCGTCTGTGCTGTGCTCTATGTACAGAATTATTTTAGCATTATCTAAATTTAACACATTGACATTACTGCTCTTTTTACTTAATTAGCTAACAAGTGCCAAACAATATCATTAACCTAAACAGATCTTTAGAAAGAGAAAGTCAAGAATTTACAACACTAAGCAGATCTCAAGTTACAGTGCTGTCTGTTTCCAATTCCATGACATGAGGTTTTCCAAGGTTCCATCAACGTTTTACTGCATTCTGCATGGTGTGTTAAAAACCACTAGACACTTTTTGACAAGGACACACAGCCCAGTGGTTATAAAAAGATTTTAAACCGAAATGAATCACGTCTTTATCTGTAGCTCTGTAATATATGTATCAAATGATGAGTGTTTGATACTGCACGATACACACAGATCCTGACACACCCATGACAGTGGCTCCAGAGTGCAGTCCACACAGCAGCACAGTGATATCTTTGTATTTGAATATTCTTTGGCTGATCCATTATATAGAGTTATATAAAGCATGCACTTTGCAAAAATCCAAACAAGGCTGCAACGTCACGGGAGAGCAATCTGAGCTGCAGTTTAAGAGACATATGTTTAAAATGAGGCATTATTATCTGGTCGTTGTCTGCTGCAGTACTAGAGTACTAACAGGCTGTTCAAGCTGGGTTTGAGCATGCTTACAAGTCAGCACATTACATTTCACTTCTTTTGTGTCAATCTAGGGCCTCATAGTGTCTATACCGCAAGCTTACGTGTTGCAACCATGTTATATTAATCAAAGCAAAGTGGGTATAGATCTGCTAATTAGGTCCACTCCCTGGTAATTAATGTACGCTTTGTAGACCACAACTGGAGATAAACGGCACCTTTAGCTCCCCCACCTACCCTCATCACGGCTTAAATATCACTAGCTCTAAGGCGTAGAAGATGAAAAGGGGAAAACCACAGAACTATCTAAATCACACCCAGATTTTTTGACTGGCTTAGCAGCAAACAGCCTGCATGCAAACAATGTCAGCAAGCAAGACATTGACAGAGACCTCAAGTCAAAACACCTGTCTAATTAATTAGGAGAATGTGTTTTACCAGTGCTGTTGTATATCTTATGAGTTAGTGAAGAATATTGTAATTGAAACAGCAGGGGCACTGTAAGGCATCCACAAACACAGACTGGCAGTAATTATAAAATGACCTGCTTGAGAAAAACAATGATCTGACATGGAAACATGTGCAGCTCCCTGTTCTGCAGACAGCATTTAAAATGCTTATATAAATGTTTTAACCACGCAAACGCCTTCAAGGAACAATCCCAGTTGATATGACATTTTACATTAACATTTGTGGGGGGCCATTATTAAACTGAGGAATGCAGTCGAACACATCCCATGCACATTCACAGAGCCTGTAGTGAAGAGCACTCAAATATGGATAGGAACTTGTCTTGTACTAGATCTATATAAACCCACACTACAATAGTGGCCAAAACTATATTAGCTATACTTTATAAGTTTTGCTTTTATTATTGGGCTATCTTTGAAAGCCGGATCACACTTTACATTAAGTGTCTCTAATTACTGTGTATTTACACAGTTGTTACTTACAGTAGTACATACATGCGTACTTACACAACATTACAATGTTGCTATGCATAGTTACAATGTAAATCATCTTTTGCATTACATGTTGGTACACAATTGTACCAGAAAAGTGTCAGTTAGGGTTATATCATGCAAAAAAGAATTTCACATTAAGTACACAGTAACTATGCATAACAACATTGTAATTATGTGTAAGTACACATGTATTTGCCAAGTAACTACTACGGAAATACACAGTAGAGACTCTTAATGTAAAGTATTACAGTAAGCCGCTATAAGGATGACATTTATTTCCAGCCTTAGTCTATCAGCTGACTACAGTACATTAGCACTGTACAGTATGTAAAGCAGAAAATGGCTACTGTCAAGAACATGGATTCACACTGCCACAGTGCACCTCTAACCCTCGCAGCCACTTCAGAGTAGAGGAGGCATCTCATTGGTGCTCTGGGGGGGGGGGGGTGCACTAAATGGTTCAAGAGCCACTGCTCTAAAGGAACTAAATCGTTCCTTTTTCCACTTTTCCATAGATATTTGTACACCCAATTTTTCATGCATATTTATCTGAGTGAAAGAAAAAATAAAGCAATCTTCTGCAATTTGCTGCATGGCAATAATCGAGACACACTGGTTCCTTGTTCTATGTGAGCAATGCACTAGAAGGCTAAATGAGCCATTTCTAACTCATTACTGGGCATGCTTACAGACAACACGAAGAAAGCCTCCAGTACAAAATGACTCTGGCTGTACGCAAACCACATGACATGAGCTGACCCTTAGCAGGCTTGGCATGTTTGTTTTCCTACAAAGAAGACTTCTGCTGAGACAACTGCACCACAATTATGATAAATTAACACCTTGCCTCTCCATTACCATCACCTTGTTGACACCACTACATCACAGTGTCTTACAAGTAAAAGTAACAGTGCAGTAAACTTTCTACACACCCTTTCAAAACAGTACATCAAAAAAAAAAAAAAGTTTTGTAATAAGATTAAGACTTGTGACGTTAGATATGTGTATATATATATATATATATATATATATATATATATATATATATATATATATATATATATATATATATATATATATAATATATATATATTCAAGACTTCTACCTTATATCAAGTTACATGGTACTGCTAGGTATGGATACAGTCTGGTATGAAGATGGAAAGGTTCAATATATAATGACATGTCATGGTAGACTTCAGGCTGCAGTCATTGTGTTAAAAGTACTGGGACACAGGTTGGATACAGTCTAATCTAAAATCACGCCTTTTGGGTTTTTGACAAAGGTATACAGTAGATTACACCTGACGGCAATCCCTCAATTACATTCCCCCTTTTTTTTTTAAATACAACTTTCAATTTTTTTATTTTTTTTTATTTTGAAGCGTTTGTTTTCAAGTGAACTACCCTACATACAGTACCATATCATAATGAAATCAGATTTTCACACATGAGTTTCACATCACATTTTACCTTGAAGGGCAAAATCTGCATAACTCAACATTTAAAAAGAATAAATATACAAGACATACTCCTACCTAACTACCAAATACGTTGTTTCTTTATAATTCTGCGGAAAAAAAGAAAAAAAAAACTGCCAGGTTTTGCATTTGACGAACTACAGTTGGCAAAGTCACTTTTTCTACTAAATTATTTAAACTCAGGTTTTACATGAACAAAAATGAGCCTGAATCCTCAGTTTAATTTTAACAGGGTTCCATCAGTGTGATAGCTTGCTCACCAGTCAGACTATATGTGTGTGTGTATATCTCTGTGTGTGGTGAGGTAATCATAGCTGGCTGTGTTATATGGTTCTGTAACAGGAATCCCAACTTGCTTACACTGTAAAAACAAATTGTGCTAAACACAATACTGTTAAACCGCAAACACAAAAGTCGTGCATCTAAACTCAACGGCACAATCATTACAAAAAAACAATTAAAACGCAAATACGGAGCTGTTTACAGCACGCAAACCTCAAGAGAAATGTTATAACACAAGATATGTGTCACAAGTTCTGATGGGGTCCTAGAACACACCCAATTTCAACAATAACGACAGAGATGGAAATAAGACTCCCATTACATAGCAGTTTGATCCAGTCCTAGTTTTATTATGAGTTTAATAAGACACACTTGAGCTGGTTGCCTATACGCTGTGGCTATTTCAATACCTGAACTAGTTTGCCCTAATATACTTTCAAATCACATGTTGATTAATCACAAATGAGGTATGATCAACGCACTTTGATTTTCTGGCACGCACAGAAAGGAAGCTGCTCAAACGAATTAATTTTTTTTCATTCGAACTGGCGATACTTCTATGAAGGTGGGTGGACAATGACAGCTAGATAAATGAGAAGAAAGCTGGTCTTGGCACAGCACTTTTATAAATCACAAACATGAATATATCTGTCTAATAACAAAGCTTTAAACGAAAAACACGGCTGGATGCACAATTACAGATTGAGCAATACCAGGCGACAATCCAGATCAACTTCTCAAACCAGTTAAAAACTCATTGCAGGTTTCTGCTATGAACTTACAGTGTGGGCTGTGAAAAGGGCAAGGGGTCACCAAGCTGGAGATATTATAATAATATCATTACCAGAGTTATTAAAAGTTGAACCATTAGTGCAGTTAAATACTGGAAACGGGATTATTAAAATATAAAATAACACTGTCTAAAACGTGTTTGAAGAAAAAAATAAATAAACTTGTCCTTATTCGTTCCCATCACAATTTACAAATGCCCACCACAAAGATAAATGCAAAGGGTAACACTTTACACTAAGCATCTCTATTTACTGTGTATTTACCTAGCACTGTAGTTACTTAGTCAGTACGTGTGTACTTACACATAGTTACAGTGCTATTATGTACAGCTACAATGTATTTAATGTGTACATCTTTTTGACCCATATATGTAAGTACACAATTGTATAAGAGTTAGCGTTTGGGTTAGGGTTATATGCTGCAAAACAATTTACAGGTGAAGTGCATTGTAGCTATGCATAACATAGTAATTATGTGTAAGGAGGCATTACTACTGTGTAAATACACAGTAATTTGAGCCACGTATTATAAAGTGTTACCATGCAGTTATAACCAATGCTTACATGGCATATAAAATAAATTAAAAAAAACATATAACAAAATAAAGCAGGACTGTGTTTCCCCCCTATATTTAGAAGGGCATTAATTAATAAGGCGCAGTTTATGGGTTACTTTTCTGATAATCAAATACCTAAAGAAATAACTTGTTTTATATCATAAAAATCCCTCCACCCGTTTAATAAAGGGCAAAAAGTAGTAAAACCAAATGTGAAGTTGTGTTCATATTTCCAGAATGGAACAATACGCTGTACTGTACTTGACATTCTACAGTACAAATATTACCATTTGACTTTATGAAAAGATATATCCATTTAATCAAATGACAATTATGATAGTCAATGCCATACAATCCGCATTCGAACTGCACGTTCTTATCAAATCAAACTCAGTAAATACATTATTATTATTATTATTATTATTATTATTATTATTATTATTATTATTATTATTATTATTATTATTACCTCTACCAATTTGAAATGACGTTTGTGATACTGCTCTTACTCAAGTACAGTGGTTCTACATGCCCACTGCTGTATATTCACTCGCTCCTGTCCGACCACAGCCCCGTTACTTTGTTTCACCATTTTTATTGTATTTTTGCCCAGTTCAAGTACCCTTGTGACAGCGAAGTACAAATAAAATAGCCTATCCACGCAGATCACACTTACACTCCTCCGCAAAACAATCAATCACGCCTCAGGTCATAGCAGAAAAAGCTTACCCGTTCCGAAGCACGGTGCTGGGCATACAGAGCACAAAAACAACTTAACGAGAAACAACTGTGTGAAGCTTTATAACATAATAAAATATATAAAATATAGACTTGTATTAGCAACCGAGACACGCTAATGCTGAGTCATATTATTATTACTGCGATAATTACTATCAATAAATACTACTACTACTAGTAATAATAACAACATGACCGCTAATACAATCACTTCACACCAACACAATTAAAAGCCTAAAACGACACCTACATGTTTCTTTATAAACAGGCTGTTAAACAACTTTGTTCCTTATTATACTATCTATGGTGCAGTCAATATAAACAGTATAGTGCTGAAGCGAGAGGGCTTTTTAGAATCGATGACCCTGATAAAAACTTATTTTTAAGTTACTTTGAAAATATATTAATTGAAAGACGCTCGTATTTGGAGCAAACTGACCCGCATGCAACAAGTGCACGGACTGACGTTCTAGTTAATGCACAACAAACGGCTTGTTAAAGAAGTTAACAAGGACATTGAACCGACGACACTGTGCAGCCTGCCAACCCCCACATATAATTATAAAATATGAATATAACATTTTAAAATAAAAATGCTGCCTACCTTTTCTTTTCTTGATCATTTGTCATGTTTGTTTGTTTTTTAAAGTCGCACCGGTCACAATTAAGGCAGGAAAGGTTTTTTTTTTTTTTTTTTTCAGCAGTGGTTTGAAAAAAAAAAAAAAACCCAATATGTTTGTTTGTTCACACGCAACAGCCAGAGTCGTTATGCAGTTGTATTAAACTCTTCATTCAGAGACGACTATACAGCCTCAGAACACTGCCGAGCATTGTACAGTCGCCCTTCATATAGTGTGAAGAAACCTCAAGGATGGCAGTCACAGTGAAGTTTTTCTTCCAGCACCCTTTAAAGTTACTTCTGTATTTTCGGCGGTGTCTGGGAAAGTTCCAGCCCTAGTCCCCGTCCACCCTTTCCAGCTCTTAGCCGCGCTGATGACAGCTCTAAATCAATCTGAGCGAAGGGATTGGCGGACGCTGTCCGGCGCTCCTCCCAAAGCACACACACCAACCTTTTCAATACTGTATCTGTTACAGATCAGGTCGGGGCAGTTTTAGCCGTCCAGTCGTAGGCGGAGCGTCCTTACTGCTTCACATCACTCAGAATGATTTAATTCTGAGGGACATGAATGGCACTTTTCTATTGTATTTTTTTTTTTTGTTTGTTTTGTTTCTTTGTTTCGTTGAATGCATTGTTTATTATAGGTATTTTACCAGCAGTGAGTCTAAATTCATTTCCACCTGAAAGTTCTGGGGCAATTAACTGTGTGAGATTCCTGATTGGCATATGGAAATGTTGAAGCACTACAATGCTTTTAAAAATCATATACACCTGTTAATATATTCAAGAACGTTGTTGTCTCATTCCCCTTGAAAAAATATTAATACTATTGTAGGGGTCTTATTTAACATAAGGTATTGACATGCAGATTTTAGTGGGGGGAGATTATGTAACTTTATAGCTGGATCTAAAACTACCTTTGGAGAATGCAAAAAACTGGACAGTCAATCTGTTCTTTTTGCTCAAGAAGAAAGTGCAGGAGAATGTAGGAAACAGATTTTTCCATAAAATTGACCCCACTTGGGAAATAAAAGCTTTGCACATAAACTATAACGCCTTTTGCAAATACTCTCTTAATAAACAAATGAGGAAGGTGCATTCTGCAATGTAAGTAACAGTGCAATCTTTCTCTGCGCCCCTTGTTTGAACAGCACCCAGTCTAAGCAGCAGCTCAGGCAATGCTGCAAAGGGAAGTGCTACTGTACTTCAGTGCAAGTTCAATATGCGATAGCGACCAGAATGAGGGCAGGAGGGCATGCTGGTGGTTAGGGTACGTTATCTTTCACTCAGTTACCACCAGCAGCAGCACGCTGCATGACAGGCTGAAGCGCTGCAGCATGGTTCTTAAAAAGAAAGAAGTGCCTGAGCTCTGAAAACTCAGCATTAAAGACATTCAAATAGTAACAATAAAAAGGCAGGTGGATTCACAAACCTGCCCAATGTTTAAAGTTATCCAGGATTTGTACTAATCAGGTTCTGTGAAGCCAGCTGTATGAGACCTAAAGTGAGTATGACACGGTGCCTTATTTCATCTTTAACTGGCTTTCAGATTTGCACTGGCAAATTGCATTGTGCTGCTAAAGAGACATCAGATCAAAGTATGCCATTAGGACTACAATCTATTAGGCTTTCATGCATGCAATACTGAAAATATCGGATGCATAATAAAACAATTCTATTGCTCTATATGGGAAAAAATAGTATCCTCATATGAGGCTATCTTACATTTGCGCCCACATACAGACTAGTTGATAGATTTTTTTTTTTTTTTTTTTTTACCGTCCCCATATGAAGTAGCCATGCATTAAAGGATGAAATGCAGTTCTATCCACAAAGGTTGTGTCAAATGAAGAACCACACTTTGATTTAACTTGTACTATATATATATATATATATATATATATATATATATATATATATATATATATATATATATATATATATATATATATATAATATATATATACATATATAATATGTATAATAGCATTCCATCTCCCATCAGCCTCTAAGAATTCCAGTTGCGGTGTCTCCTATGAGAAATGTGATTACATGACTCTCTGTGACAGAGACAAAATGATTCTTGGTGATAAATCTCCCACCCGACCTGTGAGGGAGCTGTATAAAGGGAACAGAGTGCCTGGACTGGATGGCCTGACAATACTTTCCCAGGGTTAGGTGGAAGTTGGCCATCTAGAAAGGGGGCAGGGCTACGGTACACTAAGTCATTGCCCCAGAAGAGAAGCAATGTGGCAACCTTAGATTGGAGGAGAAACGGTTACACTCGTTAACCAAGGGTGCGTGGCTGATGGTTTATAAGAGGACGTAGCAAGGTGATCTGTTCCTTTGTTATGGTTAAGGTTGAACCGCTAAAGGACAAGTGAAACATAACCGTGAGTGTTTTGTTTGTTTGTTACGTCAAACTGTTGTATTTGTTATTTGTTAGATAGCTAACATAATCCTGAGCTGTAAAATCATCAGTTCATCAGTACTTCGTGGTCTGTCATTATATTGAACACTGCATCACCTCTACATCTGCGCACTGCAACACATATTGCCACACTCTCCCATCAAATAAGCCCCACCAACTCTTCATACGTATTCAGTTTTATGCCAAACTATAGATTTTTGCAGTGCATCAAGTTATCTAAAAAGTATATATGAGAACATAATGATCGATTGTCAAGTGAAGTATATAGTATCCCAATGATTCACTATCCGTAACATGGCAGGGTAACCCATTGCATACGCTCACCACTCTGTGTAAAAAAGTGCCCCATCCTCTCCCCTAAGTTCATCCTCCTCTCTTACCCGTCATGATTTCTCCTCTTTCTTTTGGACCAAAATTGACAACATCTATTCTACACTCTCCAGCCACAAACCCAGTCTACTACTTGACACCTTGACTCTTCTACGGTTGCCCCTCCTGCCTTCTAAATAAAATAAAAAAAGTTTTAGTAATTCAAATATCTACTTGACTGCAGCATGTGTTAATCTCGAGCGTGCTGTTTGTTCAGTAACCTGTTCACGGTGTGTGTTCAAAAAGTCAAAGTCTCCTTCTCCTGGCTTTAGAGAAGAGATGTGATGATATGCCTATGATATACTTAAATAAGTTGTTGAAAGTAATCAGACTGCGCGCAGTTGTTTGAGTTGAACTCGTCATTCAAATCGGAGACTAGTTGCTATAGTATTGTGGTTACTGTATTGCCGCTGACAGCAAACCTTATTCTCAACTATGTATTTATTTTACTTTATTTGCTCTACTAAATTTAAATAGATAGATAGGACAGCAATGAAGCAGAATAGTCTAAATTTACAGACAACATTCAGAGGGCGTGTACAAGAACTGAGATGTTCTTTCAATAAGCAGAATAAATAAGTGAATACTGTATTTATGTATTTTTGGGAGGATTGGAACAGTGGTTAAACACAGTTTGAAAGATGACATTCAAGGTCCTTTATCAGAGATTTAAGCCCTGGTAGCGACCAGTTGGGTTAAAGGTAATCTCTGATCCATTTTTCATTTCTTTTGAAAGAGCATAGCGGTGTTGGAACGAGGGAGGATACAAAGTGAATTACCGGCACCGGCAGCTGCAATGATACAAACATGAAGCTTGTAACATCTGCAAATTCTAAATAGGAAGGATATTAGCACTGTTTAGATTCATTCAACATGTGACTTCTACCTTTGCATTTTCTTTCCTTTACTGTTTTCTTTTTTAGTTGCCAGACAAACAAATTAAATAAAATATCCTACAGGATTTCTTTTTTTATATATGTCTTCCACAAAAGTTTGTAGTTTCCTTAACGACCAGTTAAGGAAAATCAGAGTCCAAGAATTTGAATAGCAAGGCTTTCTTCCTCAGGTGAGTCATGTCCCTGGTTGGGCTATAGAATTCTACACGGTAATTAAACCTTAAACACAACCCAATACCAATATGGGAGCCAGCCTAATGTTATGTACATGTTACAGTCAAAGGAGAGCACTCTAGAACAAATCTGCAACATGAATTATACAGTACATTTGATTTGTGTAGAGACTGCTTACAAGAAAACTGATAAATATAATCACCATAATCTAAAACTGGAAAAACAGTAGCAGTCGCTAACTTGAACCTGCTAGACAGGGAAAAAGTTTTCTTGTTCCTAAAAAAATATCAGTATGGTAATTAACAGCTGCTACTTAGGTGCTTATTCCAATAACTCCTGCCCTTTTTAAATATATAACCACACTTCAGAAGGTTTCATTGTTGCACCCGCTTATGGCTTTTCCCATCCAGAAGTGAACTGTAGAGTTTAGTTTATCCACTTCATGTATTTCAGCATGTCTCTGGAAAGTAGGAGGAACAGTGTTTCCACATTGTCTCAGTGAGACCACATTCAGCCAGAGAGATGCATTATGTATCGATTTTAAATGCCATCTACAATATATTATTTAGCTTTTTTAAAGGAATTGTTTTATTGTCAGTTGCTTTTAGGTTACAAATCATAACAGTTCTATATATGAAATATGTAAAAATCTTTTTTTTTGTGATTGCTGTTGAAGTTTTGGAGGTGCTTTCAAATGGGAATATACTGCATGCTACCCAATAGGGCTCGTGTAACACCTTGAATAGACAGTATTTCATTTATTTACATCATAACAAAACCTTTCGGAAAAAAAAAACATCTATTTATATTTCTCCTTGTATTCCAGATATTGCTGTTTACTCCAACAATCAAGGTAATCAGCAGAGTGAATAGCTGAGAGGGGGTTTCTTTGCTTTTGTCCAGATATTTTTTATCTTTTTTATTAAGTTTGCTGATTTAATTCGGTTCAGTGCTGACTTCTTTCTGTAGGTCTAATGTTTTTTAACCAGACTGTCACAATTGTCACTCAGTGATTGCTTTGACTGGCCTAGGTTGCTCTTTTCATTTCAACATCATAAAACTATCACACAAAAATAAAACCATTGAAATGTAACACTAAACGTATTAGTAGGATTTGACTGGTACGATTTCCAGCACACGAATAATGTAATGCATAACTGTAGTTGGGTGTCTTTGTTAAATGCATATAAAACTACTGCAGCATCACACGCTACAAAACTGTTCTTTGTAAAATGTAGTCAAAACAGCGGGTTTATTTTAACATATCAAACATAGTGCTTACCTTTAATTCTGATTTCCTCACTTGTATTTTCCCATAATTTCTTTGTAAGGTCATAGGCTTTTTATAGACAGCAGCATAACAGCATATATGTGCTGTAGGCAAGGAAACAGAGGCAGTGAGATAGAAGAGTAACTGGTATGATTCTAACCACTGCTTTATAGTGTTACTTTAGGGCAAACAGTGCTTGAGCAGATAGCTGCCCCGTGCTAGAGGAACCCTCCGGGGAGCCCATACTTTCCTTCTTCATTCAGTCAAAGCTGTGCTTACCTGACTTGGTTAGAATAAGAATTTCAGGAACAAATGGACCAACAGTTCCACTGCTGCATTGGATTTATATCTACCGAGACATTAAGTTGGTAATGATTCTCAACTGGACCTACTCGTATAGTTCTGTTAGTGCTTGGAATGGAGCATCTTGGGTAGGGTCAAATCTTTATACATCTACTGCCGTTGAGTACTGCTGTTCACACAGTAATCAGAAAAACTTAGCCCAGCTACCAGTCTTGTGATGCAATCAACAGCTGGTGGTAGTGTAAAGCAAAGTATGCTGGGTAATGTAGTGTTGAAATGCTGAACCCGTGTGCATGAAATACAATTTTAAAAACAGTGGACAGTACTCACCTGCTAGTAGAAGACAAGGCGCAGAGCAGCCCATGTCCAATTGCTGTTTGGCTTGTACAGTATTACAGTTACTATACTATATTAAAATAGTCTTGCAAGCTTTATAAGTTTACGTGTTGAAAAAAGTTAACATCACTACAGTTGATTACAGTGATTTTAATATTGTCTCCTACGCTACAATGATTCCGCATAGACAAGGTAGAAGCTTCCAAGTAGAGCGCTTGTCTTAACACTAGAACTATCGCAGAGGTCTTTTTTATGTTATATTAAAATGCGTATAAAACTACTGCAGCATCACACGCTACGAAACTGTTCTGTGTAAAATGTAGTTAAAACAGCATGTTTATTTTAACATATCAAACATAGCGCTTACCTTTAATTCTGATTTCCTCACTTGTATTTTCCCATAATGTCTTTGTAAATCAGCCTGCTTGTTATATGCAGGGAAACCTGTTACAACACAACAGACTTGGGGGTGTTGTTGGAAGGGGACTTATGATTGCAAATGCTGGTGATAAAACAGAGCAGCTCAGAGACGACTTTTGACATGCAGCGGGAGCTTACGACACTCTGTGAAGAAATAAAGAATAGTGCCCAAGATTTGTTTGTTTGACTGTTTTATACGAGTGTTTTCTGTTTATCCTTTTATTTCGATTCTGTTAGCTATTCAATGGTAATTTCTGTCTCCACTCTTGCATAGCTGGTTTGGTACACTATTATTTATAAAAAAAAAATTTCCCCAATATAATCACGCCTAAGACTTGCTATGCAGTCTTGCGTTATCCTGCATTTTAACTAGAAAATAAGTATTTCTAAATAGAAAAGAAGTATTTTTACAGCTGTTGATAGCTAACGTCTTAAAATGTCTCCTGTAGCTATTTAAAGCAAGCGTGAAGCTTGTTTCATTACTGATGCTGTTATTATTATTATTAGGCTTATGGCTTATTAGGCTATTATTGGAATTATTATTATTATTATTATTATTATTATTATTTATTATTATTATTATTATAATATTTTCTTCCTCTACCAAAATCAAAAGTCTAACTTTGAAGCCACTAAAACTACGAGAACCATTGCAGCTTTTGCCTTCAAGCTACACACGTATGTTCATGACGGTATGCAATTACACTTTTTGGGGTTGACTGCACATGACGCGTAGCCAGCATTTTGGATTCTATGTTTTCACCTTAAAATGCAACTCCTCCAGAACCACTGGACCGATTAAACTTCATCAAAAGTTATTCATTTGGTGAGTTTTCATCAATCCAAGATGGCCGACATGGACCAAATTCAAATCCAGTGTCAAAAAAGACTTGCACCTGAGTGAAAACGGTGCTATTGGGTCACCTGGTATGGGTGCCATATTTGATTGTGCGTGATTTTTGGAAAAACTCCTCTCATGAACGAAAAATAGTACAGCTGTGAAACTTTCTCAACATAGTCCTCTCATGTCCATGACTGATTCTATCTAAGGAAAACTCAGTCAGTCACATGATGTGTATGTGATATGTATTTGTCAGGGTGAGATGAATTGATAAGCTATCTTTACAGGCAACTGGAGGAGTGGTAGAGAAATAATAAAATAAACATAATAAATTCAACTTGGACTAGCAGCCGTTTTCAATCTCTTTGAAGACTTTGAAACGCTTGTCATTGAATTCTTTTAGTATTTCTAAAGTTATCCCTTAATGTCCTAGTATAATATAGTATTGTAATTAAGAGATTCATTACACATTATGAGACCAGGCGAGACCTGGGTACGTGTCCATAGCATATAGGAGGTTTCATGAGACCTAGGTACGTGCCCACAGCATATAGGAGGTTTCATGAGACCTGGGTACATGTCCACAGCATATAGGACGTTTCATATGAGACCTGGGTAGGTGCCCACAGCATATAGGAGGTTTCATATGAGATCTGGGTAGGTGCCCACAGCATATAGGAGGTTTCATATGAGATCTGGGTAGGTGCCCACAGCATATAGGAGGTTTCATGAGACCTGGGTACGTGCCCATAGCATATAGGAGGTTTCATATGAGACCTGGGTACGTGTCCATAGCATATAGGAGGTTTCATGAGTCCTGGGCACGTGCCCATAGCATATAGGAGGTTTCATGAGACCTGGGTACGTGCCCATAGCATATAGGAGGTTTCAGGAGACCTGGGTACGTGCCCATAGCATATAGGAGATTTCATGAGACCTGGGTATGTGCCCATAGCATATAGGAGATTTCATGAGACCTGGGTACGTGCCCATAGCATATAGGAGGTTTCACGAGACCTGGGTACGTGCCCACAGCATATAGGAGGTTTCATGAGACCTGGGTACGTGCCCACAGCATATAGGAGGTTTCATGAGACCTGGGTACGTGCCCACAGCATATAGGAGGTTTCATGAGACCTGGGTACGTGCCCACAGCATATAGGAGGTTTCATGAGACCTGGGTACGTGCCCATAGCATATAGGAGGTTTCATGAGACCTGGGTACATGCCCATAGCATATAGGAAGTTTCATGAGACCTGGGTACATGCCCATAGCATATAGGAGGTTTCATATGTAGCTTTTCAGGACTCAAATTAAAAGCACAGCAGCAATTTATTTTTGACATTATAGTATTTAATAGGTTCCAAAACAAATAATACACATTCACATCCTTTTAAATACAGTACATTTGGCACACAGTAAAATGCTTACAATGAAATAACACTAATGGATGGCAAGAAATTCCAAATACACCCATAAAAGGAAAACATAAATAAATCATCACAACACAGGTACTAAAAGTTAAATACTTTATATATGTATATAGTATATGTATGTATGTATGTATGTATTATGTATGCATATGCATATATATGTATTCAGCCAGACATATTTTTGCACTAATTTTGAGGTAATTTTTCTCCCAGTAAAAGTCGTCACAAGAGGCATTGAGGAGTTACTAAGTTGTTGTCTAAAGTATATTTTAATATAATATATAATATATTATATATATATCTAAGGATATATATATATATATATATATATAATATATATATATACGCACACAGAGTTTATATAAGTGATAAAGTAGGGGGAGCAGGTTTTTCTAAATCTGGATAATCTTGATGGAAAAGGATTTTGTAATCCTATATTTTATGGCGATTACTTAAATTCATAATCGTAATTTTTTGTAATCTGGATAAATGTAATCCAGCAGTGCCATTTTCTGAAAAAATGGATCAAAATGATCCAGATAAAAGTTATCTCAATTACAAAATATAGGATTACAATATCAGGATCACTTTAAAACAGATTACAAGTTTTGAAAAATCGGCCTCTGATAAAGTAAGGTACAGGATTACATCCCCTAGAATACCTCCGGTATCCTGCTTTATCTCCAGGGTTACGTTTTCATTATCCTCCCCCTACTCTATCACTATATATATATATCCTTTTATAATTTTCTTTACAAAAGCTAAGAGACAACAGAGATACAATTTGGCATGATGCATTTATATCTCCGAAGGAGGACGGACATTGTTGTATTGGAAAAGGCTGGCATGTAACATTATGTTCATATATTACAAAATACATTAAACACTTAGTACAAAGAGAGACTGACAAACCCCAAGAACTGTAAACCAAAACAAACAAACAGACACACATGAATGGGGTTGCAACTTAAACTAAACTGCTAGTAAAGAACAACTAAGAAAGAAAATACCTCTCGCTTTTTATTGTATTAATAAGAACGCCTGGTACATCTCGCCAAGCCCGTTTCAGCAGTCAGAGTAGATAAGGGGTACATTCAATCAAATAATAGAGTAGGGCTAATGGCATTATTCAATCAAACCTCCGAAGAGTGCAGGGCAAAAATGTGTGCTAACATTCTAAAAGCCTTTTAATTGAACATTTTGTAAAGTTTGTTTGAATGTTGCTGTGGATCAGGGAAATAACAAAGGTGTTGTGTTTTTGATTGTCTTGTATAAAAAAAAGGCTTCTTTATTGGGATCTACTTGCCTATGTTTAGACTATTCAGCTAACGGATAACCAAACTTAAGTAACTACTGATGACTTAAAAGTCCAATTAAAGATCTGGATCAAGGTTTGTCAAGACTGCCAAGGGCTGGTATTGCACAGCTAGATTACAATCAAGTGACGTGCAATCGAGCTTTACATAGCACTATTCAAGAGAAGCTTTTAATTAATACAATCTGGGAGGGGATTTGTTAAAGATTGGTGTCTCGTCTAGTGCATTACAGCTTCAAACCTTTCCCATAGTGCTTCTGTGCAGCAGTCAGTTCATATGAAAATTATAATCCAACAACTACTTGCAATGACAACAGTTCCTGTGACTTGCCCTAACATTCAAATTTAAGTATGCACGACTATGCTTATATTGCTTTTTAATAAACAACTGGGATAAATATAGTTGATGTATTTTTCATGCAGTGTTAGTATTAAACAATAGCAAACCGCTATCATAGATATATATGTGTGTGTGTGTGTGTGTGTGTGTGTGTGTGTGTGTGTGTGTGTGTTCGTACAGGCGTGCATGCATGCGTGCGTGTGTTGTTCTGTACTTTTTAAAAGCTGTTATAAGGACAATGGTGCCATAACCCTTATGTAATTGTAGGGCTGGTTTCAATACAACACCAGAGTGGATGCAAACCTGCATTGAAGCAGTTCTGAGTGTGTAGCTACACAGGTTAGAGGGGGAGGGCGAGAGAAAGGGTTGTAGGGTTGCCTGCTTAAAGCTTATGTCATCAAAGCATCACCTGTTTGCTGTTCAGCTTCACTGCCTGAGAAATGGATGGAAATCACAGTAGTTACACAATGCATTAAGATGTTGTCCGGTTTAGCCGGGTCTTGTCCTGGAATAAAAACACACTGTTTCTGGGTGGGTTTTGACTGTTGACTGCAAGAGGCTCTGCAAGGAAATACCCGTGATAAGAAAGCTTGAATGGTTTCTTAAAAGTGCTGAGCTCAGGGGATGCAACTGCAGGTCGATTGCAGGCTATCTGACATTGTTAAAACACTATTATGATTGGTGGTAAGATAGTCAGTACTGCATATTTCTAGACAAACAACAAAACATCCTAAAATCAGGCAACCAAATAGGTTCTGATCAGCAAACATGTTCTTTTCTTCTCATGGTGCTGGGTAGGTGAACAGATTTTTCACATACTGGTAGAATGCTTTTGTCACAAACTCACACATGTGACTTCAGCATGACGTCACCATGAAAACTGTAAAATCTTCCCATCGCTCTGACAATTGTTTTTCCAGGTCAGAAAATGTGAGGTTCCAATTTGATTTCCATCGGCATTTGATAACATATGGTGCTAAGGTCCCACCGGGACTGAAAAAGTTCAAGTAAAAAAAAAATAATAATAATTATAATCATTCAACTTGTATCAAATCATATGTCCAGCCCCCTTGATTAAATCAATATACTAACATTCTACTACTCAGCAGAAGCTTACATGCAGGAAAATACTGTGAACTGGAGAGCTGCTCTTTGCTCATGGGATGGGAGATGGATGCTGAGCAACCCTTCTGCATCAGCTGCCCTAAACAGACTGGAAACAAACACACACGCACAAGCACACGCATACGCACGCACACACACAACCTGCCATGCACAACTAGACCATCCCAAATCCTCAGCAGGAATGCCATTGGAGTGTTCAAGATGCTAAATTCACGTTTGTTTGCCGTTGCCACCAGTTCTTTAATCTCTTTATCAAAGTTGTCATCACACTGTCACTAGTCTGAAAAAGAATATTTATATATATACACACACACATACACACACACACACACACACACACACACACACACAAAAGAGGTCCAGTAGAGGTTAATATATACCCTATACAATTTTCATGACCCTTCCAAAAAAACAAAACGTACTCTGACATAATATACAAATACAAAAAACACATTAATAGTATTGCACATAACCTTTTTTTCATAGACTAATATATAATATATTATGCCTGAACATGCAGTGATTGATACCTCTATAGTTCAAAAGAACTCCACAGGCCTTGCAGCAAACATTATATACAAAGTATCACCTGCAGAGAAGGCAAAAGACTCCTTTTAGCTCTACTTTTGCCACTCACAGTAAAGCGTCTGTTTGTGCAGCAGGAAATCCACATGTAGGGTAAAAGACTCCTGCAACAGCACACTTACACAGTCCAGTAAAATCGTTTAAAAAAAGAAACAAAACTAAACAAACAAACAAACAACAACATAAAAAGGCTTGGAGGAGCACTTGTACACACATGCAGAGACACACACAAAATCACACAATATTTAGAAATAAACTACAATAACACTGTTAGCATATCTACAGTAGGTAACTTTAAATTTGTCCACAAGTTACCCCGACCCAGCAAACAAAGGCAAATATCTACACCGTCATGATAATGGTCAGTTCTGTAACATGTGACGATCAATCCTCTAGATATACGTCTACTTTGTATGATACAGTCAGACTCAAATAGTCACATTTTCACTGTTGTTGCTACATAGAGTTCCAATTTTTTTTTTATTTGTACAATCAATGTGGTTAAGGTGGTGTATTCCAGACAGACGTTCTCGTGCTGCTCCATTAATGCAATACATCGTGAAGGTCAGTCGACTGTATTATTCTTAACGCAAAGGTATCATGTAAAAAATCAACTGAAATTAAAAGGCCAGTAGTACAATCGTATGAGTTTGCAGAAGTGTGCCAAAGTAACACACCGCAAAGGAAAACACAATCAAAACAAAGGATTCCGGTGCAATACTGTACAATAAAATAACGTGCTTGACAGAGTCTTGTTGTACAGTATTGTGTGTATGAGTTCTGCTCTTAGCTGGTTTTGACCCATTAGTACTGTACAATACAAAGGTGCATTCCAATACTAGCAACTACCAGTTACACGCTACTCTGCAGGATGGTTAGTTCTAGGTCACTGGAAAGAATCATCACAAATTCTACTTTATTTGGGCTTTCAGTCACCTTTGCCTCCAAACCTTTACCCTATTTTGTCCAATGTTCAATTAAAATGTCTTATATACATTCACTTCTATTTTTTTATGTCTGCTTAGTAAAACACCCATCTTTTTCAAGGCAAAATAATGTCAAAGACTACATGCTTTTTGAAAAAATCTAATTGGAACTCAAGCAACAGTGCAAATACAAGATGGTGATACATCAGTCTCAGGCTGTAATTAAACTAGCCTGGACACAAACCTTCACTACAGAAGACTAGCCACTTTATGTAAGATTCATGCATCACTAAGGAAAAATAAACGACTGTTGTGGGGCAAATGCTCCCAGTTAGAGAAGACCCAGACAGTGGCACTGCTACTATACTGCATCCTTATTGTAAGAGTAGCAGCTGTAACTGTCAGAACAGAAACATGAGCAGCTACTGCATGCAGCTAACCAGACCGGCTCTGCCAAGCAATACATGCTATTGGACTGCTTCTTTAGTCACTTTCTTCTCTATGGCAGTGTGTTACGTCTGCAAAACTTTGTAACAAAGAGAGAAAGAGACAGAGCGAGAAAGATAGATAGTGAGAGAGATAGATAGTCTTTTAACCACTGTTGAAACACAGTAACAATGGAGCCTGAAAGTGAAACCCCTAATAACCCCATTGAGCTGGTGAGTGGAGCTTCATGGCAGAAGCTTGATACTTGATTAGTTGATCGTTTCAGCTTGCTCTGGTATTACTTTTCACTGCTGGACTCTCACAGGAGGAGCTGATGGCCTGGTGGCTACTGCTCTGTGTCTTAGGGCATGGGCTCCTCCCCGAAGTACGAGAATCCTTTGAACTCGTCCTGGTTGATCTGCTTGATGATGGCGTCCTCCACCAGCGTCAACACGGGCTCCTCGCGCGTGAAGTCCTGGTCAAAGTTGTTGACATCCCTTTTGGTTTTCTGAAGAAAAAAAAGACAAAAAATATAAGGTATCAACAAAAAAGGTAATTTAACGATCAAGATCAATGTTCTGAAAATGACCCATTTCTTCATTTACCATGCAAGGGTTCCACAATAAGGGAGGAGACCTTGAGATCTTATTACCTAAACAGCAACAAATGAATGAACTGCTGGTTAAGCTTCTGTGTAGGGTTCCCTTTCAATTTGAAGAGGGACTGTGGGACATGCCGTGGTCCTGCAATGGACTTTGCTATCCTTATATTACATTTTCGGACACCATTATGGTATGCGGTTCACTTGCATGGTGAATTCTAGGTGCTGTATTTTTTTCCGACATAGACTTCAACCATAGGGCTGTACGAACTCCACAGGGAGTCCTTATAATCACATAAATATCTATATAAAATCAACAGTTTGGTGAATTGTACCCAAATGGAATCTGAAGGGTCTACAAGAGTCTATAATAAAAGTTTGGAGAATATTGGTGAAAATTCAATGCAATTAGATAAAGGTCCACATTATGAATGAGAAAGCGATGGTTAAGCGAGGTTGCATCAGTCATGCTCACGGCTTCCATGGTTTGATTAATGAATCCCTCTGTAGGCGGGACAGAGGGTGTCACCCCAGGAAAGGGCCTATCGGCAGCTCCAGCTCAGAAAATATCTACCAATAGGCAGGCATATCCCATACGTAATATTTTAGTGGTCGTCTTCTCTTTCAGGGAACCAGGGTTACGGTAAGTTCAGATTCCATTTTGGTACAATTCACCAAACTGTTGATTTTATACAGATATTTATGTGATTATAAGGACTCATTGCGGAGTTTGTACAGCCCCATGGTTGAAATGCATATTGAAAAGAAGTTACAGCCCCTATAATTCAGCATGCAAGTGAACTGCATATCATAATGGTGTCCAAATATGTAATATAAAGACAGCAAAGTCTACTGCAGGACCACGGCATGTCCCACAATCCCTCTAACTATCCTGTAAATGTCCATCCCGGGTTTTCCATATGTCTAATATCACAGGGTGTGAGTTTGATCATTAAATGCTTTAAAAGATTGTTAAAAAAAAATGGATCAACAAAGCAAGAGCAATAAAATGGTCATTCCCTATATTCTGTTGTAAAGATCCAGCCCCTGTGTATGTACAAAGCACATAAGAAGCAGCAGGCACAAGCACGGGAATCTTTACATCAGGGGTGCAGCTGGCTGGGGCAGTGCACACTACACAGCTCAGGAACGTGCTAAAGGGCAGAGGGTAATTGTGGTTGACCACAGACCAAGGTTCTCTGGTTCACCTTTCACCAGCTTTACAACCGACCGCAATGAGACAGAATTGTGATATTCTCACGCCTCGAAAAACTTTCAAGATTTACTGGAGGGAAAAGCGCAGCCGCTCCAGTCAGTGACTGCGCTTCTGTTCGACTGAATAGAAGATCTTACACTCCCGTTTGGGAAAGTTTATTTTTAAAGCCTTGTTCAGAAGGACCCTGATTAGGTTTAATCTGTAATTTATATACTTTAAAATGCAAAAAATTAAATAACAACTTGTAATAAAACAACACAATTTTAGATGGCATATTCATTTAGTTACTGTTTGTGTTTTGAGCCAGTCATCCTGCAAGCAGAAATGACTAACATGTAAATGAAAACTACAGGTACTGGTAAAATGAAAGTTCAAAGGAAGTTCAAATTTGACTAAATTTCCAATCCACTTGCTGCATTGGGCTTCTGCTTTTTTTTCACTATATGTTTTAAACAAAATAGAGGAATGGATTTACCACGCTGAGGATAGACTATGGAGACACACAGATCAACAGTTGTCAGTGCTAGTGAGGGTCCGTGACACTATTTACCCAAATTCTTTTCACATGGTCTATATATTCAATATAGTAAAGTTGAGTATAAAAATAACGCGTTTAAACAGACGTGTGGGTGCTGCATTAATGTTTTTTTGTCTGCAGTGGCCTTTCTTAAATACTACAGGACAAAGACTTGATTCAACATTCACCGCACTAACCTCTGTGCTTCTGTGTCTGAAACAGCAAGCATCTGGAACTGTCAGGAGTTCCGTCGGCCAAACATTATGACGCAATGGCAAAACAAAAACAATTGAGACAATACATATCTAGCCACTGGTATCTCCTGCATCGATCTGCCAGGAAAATCCTTAAACAATCTCTATTCCTGGCACGTGACTGCGTTTTCCCTTCCATCGCTGTGCTTACAATCAGCAGATAGCATTGCTCCAAAACTAGAGTTCTTAAAAATTCATCAGGATCAGAACCTCCTCGTTTACATCTGTCTACAAAGTATGAGCCATGGATTTGGGTGTTTTTATGCAATGCCATTTAGTAATTCATTCACACCATGCTAACATCACCCATCGTAGAAAACCACAGAAGGCACGGGTTTGTAAAAGAGCAGGTGTATGAGATTTTTTAGAGCAGTTGTACTAATATCAACATTAATACACTAGTTTTAATTCTAAAACGGATAAGAAAGCATGCCAGACTTCTTACAAGCCCCTTAGAGAGAAAAGTTGCCTATAAAGATCTGGAGTAATCTATACCACTGCATGCTCTTCATTCCTATGAAATGAATTGAACCCTCCAGCACCACGCAGAAAGTGAATGAAAACTATTGCGGTGACCAACTTCAAATGTATCATACAAGCGGACAGTGTCAAAACTCAGAGAACATAGTGCCTTCATAAAGGTCAGGGGTATTATAATCTATACAATGCACACGTATAAATGCTATCATGTGAAGAAAATACATCACAAAAAAATATTTCATTCTGAAAATGTAATGTCTTTTGCTTGAGCCACAGTTTCGCTTATTTAAGGAATTCTGATTCAATCGTTTCTGTTTCATTTCCTTCATTTGCAGGTGGACCTCCTGCCAACAATTCCTTTGCCTTGCCTTCGTTGGCAGCTCATGCCAAAGGAGACTCTCAATAACTGTGTTTTTTTAGAAAATATTAACATGATTTTATTAATAAAAAGCCTGGCTTTTAATAATTCTGCAATTTCTACAGCATGCTGATCCCTGAACCTGTGCCAGTCACGGTTTGAGGCCCTTGTAGTCCTGCATCGACTCACCACATTTAGATTTTCAAACAAGTATTTAAGCACTGCTTTATATAGTCATATTAATCATTTCAAATAACTTTTTAGAGTAATGATTTGCATTACCTGTTTAAAAGAGAGGCTTATCTCAGCACCAACACTGGGCCCTATTCACAAAGCCTGATTATTTAACCCTTCTTTGCTGTTTGGTATACGTTGTCTTTCCTTTTAGCAGGAATTAGACTGGAGTTAAAGCTTCAGTGCTGTACTTATTAAAAATTCACCCATCCACCCCTACAATCCCCACCCGCCCCACACCTTTAGTGAGCATGTATAAATGAATTGCCACCCTCCTCCCACACACACACACGAGAACGCACACACACATGAACGCACACATGCACACACACACACACGCAAGTATACACACACACGCATGCACACACACACGCACCTTTAGTGAGCATGTATAAATGAATTGCCATCGTCCCGCTTTTAGGATGTTGCCGTACTTACAATTCGAGGTTTGAAAGGAGGCTTGGTTTTCCTTTGTTCTAGCATGACCCAGTCGATTTCCTTGAAAAACGGATGCTGTTTTATGGATTCTTCCCCACCCTGTGACACCACGCAGCCCAGGCGCTTATTGGGGCTCTTAGTCATGAACTGAAAAAGAGGGTAGAAAATAAAATCAAAAAGAAGATGCTGTGTTTCTAAAAAAAACATAATTATCCTGGGCTTCTTGAGTATGTGCTAAAAGGGCTATTCACCCAACCTGGAGACCCAATACAGCAGGAATCAATACAACAGGAATCAATACAGCAGATATCAATACAGCAGGAATCAATACAGTGACACAGTTAGAACGAGGGTTAAAAGAGCCTATGGGATGATTCTTCATTGCTTGCACCAAGGCAAGGCCTGCCTCTGTTTTTGAAAGATGGTTTAACCACGTAAAGCAGGGGTGGCCAAAGTTGACCCTTCCACTCCTGCGGCCACATTCATAAAGGATGGAGGTAATTTCCGGCCATTAAAAAAAAGACTGGGCAATATATTTAACACATGACTGATAAAACTACTGCCTAGTTATTTTACTGTCACAGATTGTTACCGACCTAACCAATTGCCAGAGGTATGCAAATGAACCGTATCCCCTAGTTATGACGTCCACGGAACACGTCTGGAGACAGGTCCGAAATATTGAGACATCACGTTAAAAAAGTCCAGATAAATTGCACACATACACATATTTATAGTGCTCAGTTTATTTTAAATGTACAAATCAATTGCGCGGAAATAACATTAGTGTATTCTCCATATACATTACATTAGCCTATGTAAGAATATAAATTTGCACATTATAGGCATATACAGCTATGACCAAAAGTTTTGCATCACCCTATAGAATTAACATAAAGTCGAATGAAATAATAATGTTACAACATATTGAATTACACACCGCTTTGTAGTTTTCAATATACTTAATGAAAACCTGACAAATTAAAAAATGTAACATTTTGAAATCTAACATGAAATCTTGTACTAATATTACGGCTTCCGGTAGACTGCAATATAATTTTGTAATTTCATTGGTTATATGTTGTTAAATAAAAGAGTACAATTATGTTCATATCATTTTTTTTTTTTTTATATTAATCATGTCTCAATCGTAAAATTCTAGGTGAAGCGAGACACTTGGCTGTAGCTGTACAGCACAGTACTAAAATCAAATGAATAGCCAGTGCACTTTTTTTTTACTTTGGCCTAAAGGCTATTGGTAACACAAAACAAATCATGCTGCTGCATTATACATAATGTACAATGCTTAAAAAAATGACAGAAATAAACAATGTTTTCATTTACTGTAGCCTATAGTACACAAAACAAATCATGGTGCTGCATTATACTATACTATATTATACAGTACCTTACATGCACTGCACACACTTTACACAAATAAATCATTTTTAAATGTACATAGAAAATTGTGTAGCGTTAGGGTGCTTACAAGTACCAGTGTAGTGTTATTTTCAGGTATGGGGTAAAAAGTGGTACTCAGCGAACTGTGTTTGCTTGCCCATGCCTAAACAATTACCTATAAGAAAGCAGGGACGTGCCCGTTCAAATCTGGTATGTTATACTGTTTTCGGGCTTTTATATCGTTATTAATGAAATGTATCATATTTTTTCCACCATTAAGAAAATAGTATGCAAATATTTATCATATGTAATACATTTTTTTTTTTTTATGTATATATATTTTTTTATGTATATATTTTTTTATGTGTATATATATTTTTTATGTATATATTTATTTATCATATGTAATACATTTATTTTTTTATGTATATATTTATTTATCATATGTAATACACTTTTTTATGTATATCTTTTTTTGATGTATATTTTTTTTATGTATATATATTTTTTTATGTATATATTTATTTATCATATGTAATACATTGGGTCTTGTAGATCTTTTTACTTACTTAGACATTTCTTTATTATTACTATTGTAAATAAATGTTTCTAAATGCAAAAATATGGTCGGAAATGATACCGTTAAGACGCACCTCATTCTCCGCCTGGTCTAAGGCACGTGTTAATTATGATGCCAGTGAGGGTCAATTAACGGCTCAATGCTGATCTATGAATCACACGAATAATATGCTAATGAGAAAATTGGTCCAAAGGGGAACATTATCCTAACGACACAATGCATGATGTTTTTCTGACAGTAAATGGTGTTTATGTATCACTTGATGAAATACTACAATACAATACAAATATTTTTTTATATAGCGCCCTTCACACCATGACACCCCAGAGCTCTGTACACAGTTAAAAACAAAACAAAGTAGTGCACACTCCAGTCACAACCAATTATTTAAACACACATTAAAAAAATATGCTTCAATTTAGATTGAAAAGAATCCAGTGTTTCAGCCTGACTAATGGAGTTCCACAACCGAGGAGCACAACAGCACAAAGCTCGGTGCCAGATGTTTTAAGACAACTTTGGAACAAGTAAAAGTTCTACAGCTTCTGAATCTCAAAGAACGACTAGGAATATACAGAGTTAGTACTTGGAGGTAGGATGGCCCTAATCCATGATGGGCCTTATAAATTATTACAACAAGTTTAAAATCAATTGGGTAGATCACTAGTAAGCAATGTAACGAAGCACTGGAGTAATGTGTTGAGAACGACGAGTATGAGAAAGCAGCCTGGCAGCTGCCTTCTGAACAAGCTGAAGCCTTCTGAGTTTATTAGCAGGTATACCAACAAACAAAGAACTGCAATAACCAAGACAAGACGTTATAAATGCATCTATCAACATCTTTTACAGATTTTAATTTGGCACATCACACAGCCTCACACTGCTAAAGCATTATGCCATTGTATCATAGAGATAAACTGTCTGTCTCTATAAGACCGTGGAACAAAACTCTGAATACATTAAGGAAGACTTACAGACTTCCTGCAAAAACATACTGAAATCACACTTTACAAGAGTAAAAGAGCTCACTTTTACACCTTAAATGAGAGCAGAGAAAAGCGAGTGCAATCTATCTAGCAAAGAGAAAGCCCTTGGTTTTTCCACAAGACTTAATTATGGCAACACAGATGCTGTTTCATGAGGGCTCTCTGAATACTACAACAATCCACACAGAGGCTGGAGATGCCCCAGGAATCAAGTACTGGAGCTTCATCATGTCCCAATGAATGGAACAGCATAGAGCTGATGAAATCCTAACCAGCAAGGAACACAAACAATTTGTTCTTTTCCCACAAGAAGTGCATTTTATCCCAGGCCCCTCTCGCTGTAACCAGTAGCACTCTGAACTCTGCCTGAACTCCCATAGGGAACTGCTCAGCTAATCACATCTAATTTAATAAAACAAGAGAGGAAGGGAGGGAGAGAGAGGAAGGGGGATAAGGGAGGAGTGAATGGGAGATGAAAAGAGGGGGCTAAGGAGAGAGGGGGTAAGGGAAAAGGGGATGGAGGAAAAAGGGTTAAAGAGGAAGCAAAGGAGAAAGGAGAGGGTAAGGGATGAGGGAAAGAGAAAAAGAGGTTAAAAGGAGACAGGGAAGGAGAGGTTAAGAAAGAAAGGATGTACAAGATAGAGAAGCTGAATTTCAGAAGTGAAAAATCACCACCAGGGATCTACATCTGTAATATCGGTCCCCTTGATAGCTGTTACTTGAGATTTTCCATTCAGGGGCCTAAAATTACAGCTGGATGCACCAAGTGTTAGAAAAAAAACTAGAATAATTGAAAGGAACCCAAATAAGAGGATATTAAAAAAGTACGCAATGGAATACTGTAGAGAGGCAGCAGGAGGAGTGTCTGGATGGATACTGTAGAGAGGCAGCAGGAGGAGTGTCTGGATGGATACTGTAGAGAGGCAGCAGGAGGAGTGTCTGGATGGATACTGTAGAGAGGCAGCAGGAGGAGTGTCTGGATGGATACTGTAGAGAGGCAGCTGGGGGAGTGTCTGGATGGATACTGTAGAGAGGCAGCAGGAGGAGTGTCTGGATGGATACTGTAGAGAGGCAGCAGGAGGAGTGTCTGGATGGATACTGTAGAGAGGCAGCTGGGGGAGTGTCTGGATGGATACTGTAGAGAGGCAGCAGGAGGAGTGTCTGGATGGATACTGTAGAGAGGCGCCGGGGGGAGTGTCTGGATGGATACTGTAGAGAGGCAGCGGGGGGAGTGTCTGGATGGATACTGTAGAGAGGCAGCGGGGGGAGTGTCTGGATGGATACTGTAGAGAGGCAGCTGGGGGGAGTGTCTGGATGGATACTGTAGAGAGGCAGCTGGGGGGAGTGTCTGGATGGATACTGTAGAGAGGCAGCAGGAGGAGTGTCTGGATGGATACTGTAGAGAGGCAGCAGGGGGAGTGTCTGGATGGATACTGTAGAGAGGCGCTGGGGGGAGTGTCTGGATGGATACTGTACAGAGGCAGCAGGGGGAGTGTCTGGATGGATACTGTAGAGAGGCAGCAGGGGGGAGTGTCTGGATGGATACTGTAGAGAGGCAGCCGGGGGGAGTGTCTGGATGGATACTGTAGCGGGGGGAGTGTCTGGATGGATACTGTAGAGAGGCAGCTGGGGGAGTGTCTGGATGGATACTGTAGAGAGGCAGCAGGAGGAGTGTCTGGATGGATACTGTAGAGAGGCAGCAGGAGGAGTGTCTGGATGGATACTGTAGAGAGGCAGCAGGAGGAGTGTCTGGATGGATACTGTAGAGAGGCAGCAGGGGGAGTGTCTGGATGGATACTGTAGAGAGGCAGCAGGGGGAGTGTCTGGATGGATACTGTAGAGAGGCGCTGGGGGGAGTGTCTGGATGGATACTGTAGAGAGGCAGCTGGGGGAGTGTCTGGATGGATACTGTAGAGAGGCAGCGGGGGGAGTGTCTGGATGGATACTGTAGAGAGGCAGCTGGGGGGAGTGTCTGGATGGATACTGTAGAGAGGCAGCTGGGGGGAGTGTCTGGATGGATACTGTAGAGAGGCAGCTGGGGGGAGTGTCTGGATGGATACTGTAGAGAGGCAGCAGGAGGAGTGTCTGGATGGATACTGTAGAGAGGCAGCCGGGGGGAGTGTCTGGATGGATACTGTAGAGAGGCAGCAGGAGGAGTGTCTGGATGGATACTGTAGAGAGGCAGCAGGAGGAGTGTCTGGATGGATACTGTACAGAGGCAGCCGGGAGGAGTGTCTGGATGGATACTGTAGAGAGGCAGCTGGGGGGAGTGTCTGGATGGATACTGTAGAGAGGCAGCAGGGGGAGTGTCTGGATGGATACTGTAGAGAGGCAGCTGGGGGAGTGTCTGGATGGATACTGTAGAGAGGCAGCTGGGGGAGTGTCTGGATGGATACTGTAGAGAGGCAGCAGGAGGAGTGTCTGGATGGATACTGTAGAGAGGCAGCTGGGGGGAGTGTCTGGATGGATACTGTAGAGAGGCAGCAGGAGGAGTGTCTGGATGGATACTGTAGAGAGGCAGCTGGGGGGAGTGTCTGGATGGATACTGTAGAGAGGCAGCTGGGGGGAGTGTCTGGATGGATACTGTAGAGAGGTGCTGGGGGGAGTGTCTGGATGGATACTGTAGAGAGGCGCTGGGGGGAGTGTCTGGATGGATACTGTAGAGAGGCAGCTGGGGGGAGTGTCTGGATGGATACTGTAGAGAGGCAGCAGGAGGAGTGTCTGGATGGATACTGTAGAGAGGCAGCGGGGGGAGTGTCTGGATGGATACTGTAGAGAGGCAGCTGGGGGAGTGTCTGGATGGATACTGTAGGAGGAGTGTCTGGATGGATACTGCAGCAGGAGGAGTGTCTGGATGGATACTGTAGAGAGGCAGCAGGGGGAGTGTCTGGATGGATACTGTAGAGAGGCAGCTGGGGGAGTGTCTGGATGGATACTGTAGAGAGGCAGCTGGGGGAGTGTCTGGATGGATACTGTAGAGAGCTGGGGGGAGTGTCTGGATGGATACTGTAGAGAGGCAGCTGGGGGAGTGTCTGGATGGATACTGTAGAGAGGCAGCTGGGGGAGTGTCTGGATGGATACTGTAGAGAGGCAGCAGGAGGAGTGTCTGGATGGATACTGTAGAGAGGCAGCAGGGGGAGTGTCTGGATGGATACTGTAGGCAGAGGTCTGGATGGATACTGTAGAGAGGGCAGGGGGAGTGTCTGGATGGATACTGTAGAGAGGCAGCTGGGGGAGTGTCTGGATGGATACTGTAGAGAGGCAGCTGGGGGGAGTGTCTGGATGGATACTGTAGAGAGGCAGCCGGGGGGAGTGTCTGGATGGATACTGTAGAGAGGAGCTGGGGGGAGTGTCTGGATGGATACTGTAGAGGCTGGGGGGAGTGTCTGGATGGATACTGTAGAGAGGCAGCTGGGGGGGGAGTGTCTGGATGGATACTGGATGGAGTGTCTGGATGGATACTGTAGAGAGGCAGCAGGGGGAGTGTCTGGATGGATACTGTAGAGAGGCAGCCGGGGGGAGTGTCTGGATGGATACTGTAGAGAGGCTGGGGGAGTGTCTGGATGGATACTGTAGAGAGGGGAGTGTCTGGATGGATACTGTAGAGAGGCAGCTAGGGGGAGTGTCTGGATGGATACTGTAGAGAGGCGCTGGGGGGAGGGTCTGGGTGGATACGGTAGAGAGGCAGCCGGGGGGAGTGTCTGGATGGATACTGTAGAGAGGCAGCTGGGGGAGTGTCTGGATGGATACTGTGGAGAGGCAGCTGAGGGGAGTGTCTGGATGGATACTGTGGAGAGGCGCCGGGGGGAGTGTCTGGATGGATACTGTAGAGAGGCAGCCGGGGGGAGTGTCTGGATGGATACTGTTGAAAGGCAGCAGGATTAGAGTCTGGAAGATAGACCCACCGCTTTGAGGATGCTCACAGCCTCCTTGCTCAGCCACACGGGGTAGAGGACGTCGTCATGCAGAATGGACTCAAAGAGGTCATCCTCATTGTCTGCTTCAAAGGGGGGCTGCCCTGCCATCATCTCGTACATCAGCACCCCAAGAGCCCACCAGTCCACAGAGGGGCCATACTCCAGCTCCTGAAGAATCTAAGAGCGCAGGGACAGAGAGAGGGCGCAGTCAACAAGGCAAAATCAAATCATCCCTGAATGGCAAAAAATGTTGTTAAATTCCAATTCAACCAAGTCAACATCGGTCACTTTTTCAAACTCAGCATATAGGCAATGACCACAAGACACATTTTAAAAGTTGAATGGAGACATATTGGGGACAGAGAGTGGGACTTATGAATTCACACAGAGTGGAGTGTGTATGAAACAGGTTGCCAAGTATTTCATTGAGATCCTTCAAGAGCTGTCACTTTTTAAATAATTTGTTGTCTTTAAAAGTAAGTAAAATGTCAGATTTGGTCCTGGTTTGATCATTTAATGGTGGCAGTATTTGGATCCGTGACCATTTTGATAAACTGAGCAGACAGGGAGATGTTGTATTTCTTTACTGTCAGTACCAGTAACATGACGGAAATGTTTATCTTCTTCTTGAGTATTCTAACAGATCTGCAGTTAAGGCTTCGGTGCATTGTTCTGTTCCAAGCTCCCCCTCTGTAGCTGGTCCATGCTAGCAGAGCATGAGGACAGCACACCCTGTACTGTACAGCGAGCACAGCCTCTCCCTCCCCCTCTGTAGCTGGTCCATGCTAGCAGTGCAAGAGGACAGCACACCCTGTACTGTACAGCGAGCACAGCCTCTCCCTCCCCCTCTGTAGCTGGTCCATGCTAGCAGTGCATGAGGACAGCACACCCTGTACTGTACAGCGAGCACAGCCTCTCCCTCCCCCTCTGTAGCTGGTCCATGCTAGCAGTGCAAGAGGACAGCACACCCTGTACTGTACAGCGAGCACAGCCTCTCCCTCCCCCTCTGTAGCTGGTCCATGCTAGCAGTGCATGAGGACAGCACACCCTGTACTGTACAGCGAGCACAGCCTCTCCCTCCCCCTCTGTAGCTGGTCCATGCTAGCAGTGCATGAGGACAGCACACCCTGTACTGTACAGCGAGCACAGCCTCTCCCTCCCCCTCTGTAGCTGGTCCATGCTAGCAGTGCATGAGGACAGCACACCCTGTACTGTACAGCGAGCACAGCCTCTCCCTCCCCCTCTGTAGCTGGTCCATTCTAGCAGAGCATGAGGACAGCACACCCTGTACTGTACAGCAAGCACAGCCTCTCCCTCCCCCTCTGTAGCTGGTCCATGCTAGCAGAGCATGAGGACAGCACACCCTGTACTGTACAGCGAGCACAGCCTCTCCCTCCCCCTCTGTAGCTGGTCCATGCTAGCAGTGCATGAGGACAGCACACCCTGTACTGTACAGCGAGCACAGCCTCTCCCTCCCCCTCTGTAGCTGGTCCATGCTAGCAGTGCATGAGGACAGCACACCCTGTACTGTACAGCGAGCACAGCCTCTCCCTCCCCCTCTGTAGCTGGTCCATGCTAGCAGTGCATGAGGACAGCACACCCTGTACTGTACAGCGAGCACAGCCTCTCCCTCCCCCTCTGTAGCTGGTCCATGCTAGCAGTGCATGAGGACAGCACACCCTGTACTGTACAGCGAGCACAGCCTCTCCCTCCCCCTCTGTAGCTGGTCCATGCTAGCAGTGCATGAGGACAGCACACCCTGTACTGTACAGCGAGCACAGCCTCTCCCTCCCCCTCTGTAGCTGGTCCATGCTAGCAGTGCATGAGGACAGCACACCCTGTACTGTACAGCGAGCACAGCCTCTCCCTCCCCCTCTGTAGCTGGTCCATTCTAGCAGTGCAAGAGGACAGCACACCCTGTACTGTACAGCGAGCACAGCCTCTCCCTCCCCCTCTGTAGCTGGTCCATTCTAGCAGAGCATGAGGACAGCACACCCTGTACTGTACAGCGAGCACAGCCTCTCCCTCCCCCTCTGTAGCTGGTCCATGCTAGCAGTGCAAGAGGACAGCACACCCTGTACTGTACAGCGAGCACAGCCTCTCCCTCCCCCTCTGTAGCTGGTCCATGCTAGCAGTGCATGAGGACAGCACACCCTGTACTGTACAGCGAGCACAGCCTCTCCCTCCCCCTCTGTAGCTGGTCCATGCTAGCAGTGCATGAGGACAGCACACCCTGTACTGTACAGCGAGCACAGCCTCTCCCTCCCCCTCTGTAGCTGGTCCATGCTAGCAGTGCATGAGGACAGCACACCCTGTACTGTACAGCGAGCACAGCCTCTCCCTCCCCCTCTGTAGCTGGTCCATGCTAGCAGAGCATGAGGACAGCACACCCTGTACTGTACAGCGAGCACAGCCTCTCCCTCCCCCTCTGTAGCTGGTCCATGCTAGCAGTGCATGAGGACAGCACACCCTGTACTGTACAGCGAGCACAGCCTCTCCCTCCCCCTCTGTAGCTGGTCCATGCTAGCAGAGCATGAGGACAGCACACCCTGTACTGTACAGCGAGCACAGCCTCTCCCTCCCCCTCTGTAGCTGGTCCATGCTAGCAGTGCATGAGGACAGCACACCCTGTACTGTACAGCAAGCACAGCCTCTCCCTCCCCCTCTGTAGCTGGTCCATTCTAGCAGTGCATGAGGACAGCACACCCTGTACTGTACAGCGAGCACAGCCTCTCCCTCCCCCTCTGTAGCTGGTCCATGCTAGCAGAGCATGAGGACAGCACACCCTGTACTGTACAGCGAGCACAGCCTCTCCCTCCCCCTCTGTAGCTGGTCCATGCTAGCAGTGCATGAGGACAGCACACCCTGTACTGTACAGCGAGCACAGCCTCTCCCTCCCCCTCTGTAGCTGGTCCATTCTAGCAGTGCATGAGGACAGCACACCCTGTACTGTACAGCGAGCACAGCCTCTCCCTCCCCCTCTGTAGCTGGTCCATGCTAGCAGAGCATGAGGACAGCACACCCTGTACTGTACAGCAAGCACAGCCTCTCCCTCCCCCTCTGTAGCTGGTCCATGCTAGCAGTGCATGAGGACAGCACACCCTGTACTGTACAGCAAGCACAGCCTCTCCCTCCCCCTCTGTAGCTGGTCCATTCTAGCAGTGCATGAGGACAGCACACCCTGTACTGTACAGCGAGCACAGCCTCTCCCTCCCCCTCTGTAGCTGGTCCATGCTAGCAGTGCATGAGGACAGCACACCCTGTACTGTACAGCGAGCACAGCCTCTCCCTCCCCCTCTGTAGCTGGTCCATGCTAGCAGTGCATGAGGACAGCACACCCTGTACTGTACAGCAAGCACAGCCTCTCCCTCCCCCTCTGTAGCTGGTCCATTCTAGCAGTGCATGAGGACAGCACACCCTGTACTGTACAGCGAGCACAGCCTCTCCCTCCCCCTCTGTAGCTGGTCCATGCTAGCAGTGCATGAGGACAGCACACCCTGTACTGTACAGCGAGCACAGCCTCTCCCTCCCCCTCTGTAGCTGGTCCATGCTAGCAGTGCAAGAGGACAGCACACCCTGTACTGTACAGCAAGCACAGCCTCTCCCTCCCCCTCTGTAGCTGGTCCATTCTAGCAGTGCATGAGGACAGCACACCCTGTACTGTACAGCGAGCACAGCCTCTCCCTCCCCCTCTGTAGCTGGTCCATGCTAGCAGTGCATGAGGACAGCACACCCTGTACTGTACAGCAAGCACAGCCTCTCCCTCCCCCTCTGTAGCTGGTCCATGCTAGCAGTGCATGAGGACAGCACACCCTGTACTGTACAGCAAGCACAGCCTCTCCCTCCCCCTCTGTAGCTGGTCCATGCTAGCAGTGCATGAGGACAGCACACCCTGTACTGTACAGCGAGCACAGCCTCTCCCTCCCCCTCTGTAGCTGGTCCATGCTAGCAGTGCATGAGGACAGCACACCCTGTACTGTACAGCGAGCACAGCCTCTCCCTCCCCCTCTGTAGCTGGTCCATGCTAGCAGTGCATGAGGACAGCACACCCTGTACTGTACAGCGAGCACAGCCTCTCCCTCCCCCTCTGTAGCTGGTCCATGCTAGCAGTGCATGAGGACAGCACACCCTGTACTGTACAGCAAGCACAGCCTCTCCCTCCCCCTCTGTAGCTGGTCCATGCTAGCAGTGCATGAGGACAGCACACCCTGTACTGTACAGCGAGCACAGCCTCTCCCTCCCCCTCTGTAGCTGGTCCATGCTAGCAGAGCATGAGGACAGCACACCCTGTACTGTACAGCGAGCACAGCCTCTCCCTCCCCCTCTGTAGCTGGTCCATGCTAGCAGTGCAAGAGGACAGCACACCCTGTACTGTACAGCAAGCACAGCCTCTCCCTCCCCCTCTGTAGCTGGTCCATTCTAGCAGTGCATGAGGACAGCACACCCTGTACTGTACAGCGAGCACAGCCTCTCCCTCCCCCTCTGTAGCTGGTCCATGCTAGCAGAGCATGAGGACAGCACACCCTGTACTGTACAGCGAGCACAGCCTCTCCCTCCCCCTCTGTAGCTGGTCCATGCTAGCAGTGCATGAGGACAGCACACCCTGTACTGTACAGCAAGCACAGCCTCTCCCTCCCCCTCTGTAGCTGGTCCATGCTAGCAGTGCATGAGGACAGCACACCCTGTACTGTACAGCGAGCACAGCCTCTCCCTCCCCCTCTGTAGCTGGTCCATGCTAGCAGTGCATGAGGACAGCACACCCTGTACTGTACAGCGAGCACAGCCTCTCCCTCCCCCTCTGTAGCTGGTCCATTCTAGCAGTGCATGAGGACAGCACACCCTGTACTGTACAGCGAGCACAGCCTCTCCCTCCCCCTCTGTAGCTGGTCCATGCTAGCAGTGCATGAGGACAGCACACCCTGTACTGTACAGCGAGCACAGCCTCTCCCTCCCCCTCTGTAGCTGGTCCATGCTAGCAGTGCATGAGGACAGCACACCCTGTACTGTACAGCGAGCACAGCCTCTCCCTCCCCCTCTGTAGCTGGTCCATGCTAGCAGTGCATGAGGACAGCACACCCTGTACTGTACAGCGAGCACAGCCTCTCCCTCCCCCTCTGTAGCTGGTCCATGCTAGCAGTGCATGAGGACAGCACACCCTGTACTGTACAGCGAGCACAGCCTCTCCCTCCCCCTCTGTAGCTGGTCCATGCTAGCAGTGCATGAGGACAGCACACCCTGTACTGTACAGCGAGCACAGCCTCCCCCTCCCCCTCTGTAGCTGGTCCATGCTAGCAGTGCATGAGGACAGCACACCCTGTACTGTACAGCGAGCACAGCCTCTCCCTCCCCCTCTGTAGCTGGTCCATGCTAGCAGAGCATGAGGACAGCACACCCTGTACTGTACAGCGAGCACAGCCTCCCCCTCCCCCTCTGTAGCTGGTCCATGCTAGCAGTGCATGAGGACAGCACACCCTGTACTGTACAGCGAGCACAGCCTCTCCCTCCCCCTCTGTAGCTGGTCCATGCTAGCAGAGCATGAGGACAGCACACCCTGTACTGTACAGCGAGCACAGCCTCCCCCTCCCCCTCTGTAGCTGGTCCATGCTAGCAGTGCATGAGGACAGCACACCCTGTACTGTACAGCGAGCACAGCCTCTCCCTCCCCCTCTGTAGCTGGTCCATGCTAGCAGTGCATGAGGACAGCACACCCTGTACTGTACAGCGAGCACAGCCTCCCCCTCCCCCTCTGTAGCTGGTCCATGCTAGCAGTGCATGAGGACAGCACACCCTGTACTGTACAGCGAGCACAGCCTCTCCCTCACCCTCTGTAGCTGGTCCATGCTGGCAGTGCATGAGGACAGCACACCCTGTACTGTACAGCGAGCACAGCCTCCCCCTCCCCCTCTAATTAAAGTCCCAGTGTTTATCGTGAGCTGCTGCATTTACACTGCTTGGCTCCAGTGACTCCCAGATGGATTCTCAGTGGCAGATAAATGCAGACCATGGGACACATCCCTCTGGAGAGCCGGAATGTGTTCATGTTCTGTAATAAGGGGCTTTCGTAACAGAATCGAGTACATTTTAAAACTGCTGGATTGTAATGAGCTAGAGCAGGGTGTCAAACTTAGTTCCTGGAGGGGGCCGCACTGTCTTCTGGTTTTCGTTCCACCCGAGCTCTCAATTACTTAATTGATCTAAATGATTTAATTAATTGGACACATGTAACACATGTCTCCAAGCCTCAAAATGTTTCATAACTTGAATCAAATGCATTTTTAAAATCATCAACTGTAAGTACCTTGAAAATATGAAATATGTCCAAATGAACAAATAATCAGATCAGTTATGTTAATTAAGAGCTTAAGTTGGAATGAAAACCAGAAGACCCTGCAGCCCTTGAGGACTGGAGCTGGACACCCCTGAGCTAGAGAATAGGGCCCTGGGAGCTATAACAGCATGCAGTGTTTGGAAGAGATAGACTTTGCACCATCTTCATAATGCTCCCAATCACTGTGTAGCTGATTGTGTTGTATGAATAATGCAAATCTCTCCTGAGAAAAAAAAACTAAACACCAGCAGGATTAGGGTGAAGTTGAAGGCTATATTGAGATCTGATGTACTTTAGATCAGTAAAAAACACTCACACAGGGCCATATTTCACAAACAAAAGAGCGTTTAAAGGGAATGTTTTTAAAGTGCTTTGAAACATTCTCTTAGCTCTGATACAAGAGAATACATTTCAAATTCTCTTATTCTAAAACAGTTGTCATGCAACCTTGATTTTATTGGTAAACAGTCTTAATAAAAAAATCATAAAACATAAATGCACTAAATTCTTAAAGCTCTTTGCACCAATCTGTTTTTAGTTCAGTTTTTTTCAGAAAGGAAAAACACACCCAATAAAGTTGCCAATTCAGAAATACACTGACAGTGCTGCCAAACACTGAGTTTAGCTGGCGTACAGTGAGACATTGCTGTCATAAAAAAAAAAAGTTTAAAAAGCCATCATTAATCAATTTAAATGGTATTGAAATGTATTCAAATAAAGAAAAAAAACATGGAATTGGGCTGGGATCTGGAATACTAAACAGGTGCATACATTATAATGAGATGTAAAGATTAAATCTTGCACTTGGGTAATTGCTGACCAAAAACTTTGCACCTCCTCTTACAAGGTGCAAACCACTGTCCGCTCTCCGCTCCGCCTGCACTAGAAGACTGGCTGTACCTCCTCTACGCTCCCCTGCCTCCAGAGCCTGCTCCACATGCAAAATCAAAACCAGACAAGGTATTTATACAATTCTTTCTGATTCTACTTGCAGAGTTGTGGCTACCACTGATACTGTTTCAGTTTTTAGGTAGGAGATCACTAAATTTACACTTAGACATTTTAGACATTTCTGTTTCTTTTTTTTTTAATTTAGTCATTGCCAATTATTTATTTTTTATTATTTTTCTCCCAATTATTATTTAGGCTCAGCTCACTGTTATCACCCCTGCGCTGACTCGGGAGCGGCAAAGATGAACACACGCTGTCCTCCGAAGTGTGTGCCGTCAGCCGCCCGCTTCTTTACACACTGCGGATTCACCATGCAGCCACCAGGAGCTACAGCGTGGGAGGACAACGCAGCTCCCGTGCAGCTAACAGGCAAGCCCGCAGGCGCCCTGCCAGACTACAGGGGTCGCTGGTGCGCGATGAGCCGAGGACACTCTGGCTGACCTAAGCCCCCCACAATGCTCAGCCAATTGAGCACCACCTCCTGTGGATATTTGTCCTGATACACAAGCCGAAAGTCAAGTTATGTCAGTCAGATCGAACGTTCACCTGAGCGGAAAGTTTAAGGAAACAGTTTTAAAGAATGCACCAAAAACATTCAAAATGGTTTTTATAAGACAAAATAAAAAAAACAACTATATAATGTACATCACTTATATGGGAAAATGTTCATTCATTATTTTAAGTAAATGTAATTTTCGCACTGTCCCTAATTATAATGTAATAGGACACAATTTTCTATGTTAGGGGATAGTGGCTATGGCCTGCGTGATGACACTACTCAGCAATGCAGAAACCAAAGCTCAAGTTTGCTACAACCATTCCCATGTAGCAACGCGACGTGTCATCGAGGGAACATTCGGCATCCTGAAGAGTCGGTTTTGCTGCATGGACCATAGTGGGCGTGTCCCCATGTATGCATCTATAAAAGTCTGTAAAATCTCACAGCGCCTACTGCTCTCTGTACTCCTAACTCATCTCACCTCTGGACTTCAGGACTGTTGAGTAATTTGGAATGCTTTTAAGCTTACATAGGTTACAGTGCAAAATAATTGCCTGTCCACTAGGCAATTTAGATTTTGCAGGAGTAATTGTTTGCACTGAGCCTATCCTTACATCAGACCCTTAGTGTTTAGAGATATATTGTAGACTCCATGTACAAGGAGGCCCTAAGCTGATATAGCAGAGAGAACAGCAATAGCCTCCACATCGGAAACTACCCAAAGTACCCAAGCCCAATGCAGTCTGTACTCTGGTAAGTCTGGTAGGAAGGCTGTCAGGTTACCTCTGGGGCGATGTAGTCAGGTGTCCCGCAGAATGTCGTAGTCGTCACTCCATTCAGAATCCCCTCCTTGCACATGCCGAAGTCGGCCAGCTTGCAGTGTCCTTCAGCGTCCAGAAGAATGTTGTCCAGTTTTAAATCTCTGTGAAAAAACAAACAAACTGTAAAGCAGAATTTGAATGTTTTACATCTTTTCATCACTCCATCTAACAGTCAACTAGTTTCAAAAGTCTTATGTACAAGCTGGCCCTCGTTTGCTTATTTATGTTAACTATTCCCTCCAGTCCAGTTTAATAAATGGTGACAATAACTGGGTCATTTTTTTCAGTTCATATCTGGTCGATTTGAAATTGCTTTCACATGTTTTTCCAGGTGACAGACAGTGGTATGAAGATTAACGATTGATAGTTAGAGAGTTGAAACCTTTCTGAGAAAGTCACAGAATGAATTGGTAGCGAAAGCACTGCACCCTGCAGTGGGCTCCTACTCTGGCTGTAAGGCTGGGTACAAACAAAGTATTATCCCATGCCCGTGTCAATTTAGTTTTACTGTGCTACAGACCCCATTGTTGAGATTTTAATCAGCCTGATTAAGAAAGATCCTAGACAACACCCAGCAATTTCCCAGGCTCATTTCCAGCCCTGGTCACTTTGACCTGTTGACTAGGAATTGCACAGGGCAGCCAATATACACACATACAATGCACCGATATTCACAGAGAACAAGCCCCTGTGGATCCAACACGTCTAACCTCCTATCAGAGTCCAATCAGAACCGCCTGCACAGTTTGACACTGTGTTGCTGGGCTTTTTATCAAATCCAAATATCAATCCTTTAAGCACAGCTAATTGTAACAATCTGGGAAATTGTAAATATGTATTTGTAAAATAAATTGAGATTCATGTACTGACCAGTACTATGCATTCACATACTCCTATTGTTTTTCACATGCTTATACATGTTATTTTCAAACAGGTGAAACAAAGGTAGTATAAATAACTGCAGATCAAATATGAGTAGTTTTAGCAGATTGGGTTCTTGTAAGCTCTTATATAATGTTATATTAATTTACACTGTCAGAAGTGTTTTCTGCCTTACTGTTCTGCTCTGAGACAAGCCCCCTGCTTCCTAGGTATCTAGGGAGTTTTACCTTTGCTGTAACATGGATTTGCATGTTCGCTATTTGTGTAAGTGAAACTTCATGAATGAATTAGGAACCACAATTTAGCTTTTGCACCTGCTGTGATTATTACAATATAACCCCATAAAACATTACCAAATCTACATTTACCCTCTAACCTTTCCATGTGCTTGATCTTACTTTGACTACATTTTACTATGCATTTACCAAAGTTAACTTTTTTATGAAGGCACCTCCAGAAACAGATTACAGATTACAGGTCAGAAAATATCTAACTGTCAAAACTTACAGCATCAAGGTTCTTGAACAGTAAACAATGGACTAATAAAAAAAAAAAAAAATTAAAAAGTCATTCTTTTAATAAAACATCAATGTCAATTTAACATCAGTTAAATGCTGAATAATTACAGTCCAGTCTTACAACAGGAAAGGAGTAAGAGAATGTAGTTTGGGCTTAATTCTGGATCTGTATCTCTCTCTTACTCTTACCCTTGGTGAGTCCCATGAGATCTATTTTAATGATCTCATCAGTGATGAATCTAAATACCGTCGCTCATTAACTGTAGATATTTCCAGCTTGGATTTACAGACCCATTCATTAACATTACTACATATAATAAATATACAGTGAAATGAGGTTCCTGGAAAATGACGTTTAAAAATATTAGAGCGTCAGTACTAAGATCTACCACTGCTGATCAATAATCAGCACACCCCCCTGTATTTGTCAGTTTTTATTTCAATTTATGGCACATTAACGTGACTCATAAAGGGCAACCTTAAAATGATACCTAAAAAAACAGATACACAAACAAATTATCACAGTCAATTAACAGAAAATGCCAAGCCACAGGTCAAACAAACAGGCAGACCACGACATAGTTAAAGAGCTGACGTGTGTTACCTGGGTTGAACCCAGAAGTGGCAACTAATCAAAAAGACAAAAACAAGAGCTGGCAGTACATCGAGATCAGAAACCAGATATGAGGCTTTATATTAAAAAAAAAAAAAAAAAAAACAGCACACATCCTAGGAGTGAGAAATATTTCGCAACCATGGATTGGGGCTGACACTTAGAAACCACAGTTGACTCATTGCCGTCAACGGAATATCTTTCCAGTGCTTAAATAATAATATTATATACAAACTGTAATGGAAGTACAAGACTAACAGCCACAGTATTAAGGATGGTAGAATCAAAGGGTTGAATCCGTTTTGAAATTGTTTCTCAAATAAAGTGCCTGAGTGATTGTTACTGAGCTACCTGAACAAACGAGGGATTAACCACAAACACCCTTATATTGGATCTGCTCATCTGACCACAACTGCAGCTGTATAACATCAAGGGGTTTTTTATTGTGTTTCTGCACTGCTTTGCACACAAGTCTCTAACCTGGGGCATTCTGGATAACAATGATCAAAGTAATAAACAGATTTTTACTTTTTTTTTTTAAATTTCTAGTTCTCAAATTATAATCCTGACATTCCAAACTGAGAACTTTAAACCCAAATACAGGCCTCCTGATCCTCACAAGCATTCAAACGTGGCCCAAGACCAGCTGCACTCCGAGCACTTAATCCTTTTTATCAAATCCTTTAATAAAAGAAAGAAGATGATTTCGAGATAAGGCAACCTTGATGAAAGGTTCCAAGGATGGTATCATGAAACCATTCAGCTCAGAGGTTTGATGGTTGAATGCTTCAAAAATGTCAACATCACTTTAAAAGATGTCGTTCATCCAAAGGTGTACTAAAGTCGTCGTCCCGTCCCCCCCCCCCCCCCCCCCCCCCGATTTGATCTGTCATGACACGTGTCAGTTGTGCCATTTGGACAACCTCCAGCAGAAGGAGGAAAAAAAACTGCACAGCACAACAATTGTTTTCTTTCACAGGTACATTCCTCTGCGTCATGTTTCTTTGGTGTGCGTACAATCAGGTGTTTGCTAAAATCAAGAGAACCGCTTCCAGGGGTGTCCAAAGTTGCTCCTTCCACTCCTGGTCTTTGATCCAACCCTGTTCTAAATGTTTTAAAACTCCATCCAGACTATGACCTAGTTGTTTATATTATTGTACCTGAAAAACCTGAAGTGGAATGGCCCTCAGGACAGTGATTGGACACCCCTGCCCTATTCTCATGAAATTCAAAAACCTTATTGATTGTATCATAACCTCGGGATATGTGGAGGTTCTCTGTAGGATCTGACATTTTATACAGTAGTTTTCCATATATCTAGAGAACTGCTTGTCCAATTGGGATGACCTTGTTTAGCACACATCATTGAGTGCATCGCAATCTCGGAATATGTGTCTGTCTGCCAGTGACCAGGGTGGCTTGTGGTGACGTCAGACCAGGCAGAGGCCAGACACAGTACTCACGCTGGTGAGCAAGTTTAACGAGAAATAAAAGGTCTGAACAAGAACAACACTTTGCAAAAGAAAACACCACGCTGGACAAAACAAACAGACACACAAAACAATGCCACAAACAAGTACCGTGCTGAGCCGTTTCAGCTTGAGTAGCAATTGTTATTATTTTAAATGTATTTCTACCTCCTCCTCCTCTCTCCCGTTTGCTACTCTGAACACCAATAAATTAATCAATCAACCTGGAGAGGTCACATTCTGCATGGAATTATAACCCCATCCATGCTGTAACATAAAACAACATATTTATTAAACACCAAACCATACATTTAAACCGTAATACAACAAATACAATACAAAATAACACAAAACAAACTAAATACACACTGGGGGGGGGGGTGTGTGTGTGGCCGTCTCAATGCTCTTATGTCATAAATCTATATTAACATGTATCTGTATATGAAACGGCACTCAAATAGGTAGAAGCAAAAAGGTTATAACAGTTTAAAAGGGAAAATCATCTTTAACTTCAAAACACTAAATAAGAAACCAAGTGATGTATACAAACTTACACGATAAAAGAACGTCTGACTACTTGACTTAGTTTCTTATAGTTTTACAGAGGTTGACACTGTATGCAAAAGAACCTGTGTTAAGCTGCGGGCGACTATTAGGGCAAGACCACGATTGCGGACGATTGTGACACCAGAAAGACGCAAAAACCCAAACAGTGAATGCCGGTATTGTGCACCATCGACAGAGAACAGGGGTTCTCACCAAAAACACGCCCCTATAACCAATAGTCCTCTCAGTCCAATGTGTGCCAGCATACTTTCATATATCGTGTGCTCCTCTGTCTAATTTAGAACTGCAGTCAAGGTTTCTGGCAGCTTTATAAAGCAGTGTGCTTTTAGGAAGAAAAACAAAACAAAACAGTACACAGAAGGGAAAAGGCCACACTAATCAGTCATGATGGAAAGCATTTCCTGAGCTTCATATCAAGCTGGAGTTATCTTTCCATGACGCATCGAGTGAACTCTGCTCCCAGCCTGCACATTCGAGAATGGAGCAAGCAAAGTGAGGGCCGTCTTTCTTTTCTGTTGAATACAGTTATGTGTTTATATCTTGTGAAATGCAATGCACAACTCAATAATTTGTGTTCATTTTATATAAAATAACGTTTCAACTAAAGTTTAATTTTAGTACTTCTAAAACAGCATTACTGTATATCCAAGAAGAATCTGTATCCAACACGTTATTCTTTAATCACTAGATGTACTTGATGTGCTGTTTCAGGTGTCTGTGTGTGTGTGTGTGTGTCTTCTTGTGTACTCATCATGTTTCAGGTGTGTGTAAGCGTGCAGGTCTTTGTGTGGGCTTGTGAATCACTGGTGCCGAGATTCTCTAGACAACAAACTGTCTTGAGAAACTGTTTCCATAGGGAGTCTATTCTGAGAGCAGTTTTGCTGGTGTGTGGGGGTTTCAATTATTACATGTTCTTCAGGTGTGTCTGTGTATTCTCTACCATGATGGAACCGGACTGGGAAGAAACAGGAAGGACCACACTGCCCTGCTTTCCCTCTTTCTGAGTTCTCCCCCACTCATTACAGTATGACACTACAGGCAGCAGCCCCTTCAAGTGCTATGTAAAATCCCATTCTACTGCTATGAGTCAGTTCACTTCTAAACGTACCTTTAAACAGTTTGTCCTGGTATGCTAATCTACCGGACAGCAGCAAGCTGAAACACGCTCCCAGAAGAGACTGTGATAGCTGGGTGAGAATGAGGGGGCAGTCCACACTGTATCACAGCTTGTTGTTGAAACTGACTGAAGGTCGCCCTGGGGCCAGCTGCAGTCAACATGCTGAGGTGTGGGCTTGTGAGCCACTCTCCTGTCTATAAAGTAACAGGCTGCCGTTTCCTGCTCCAGGGGCAGCCACAGTATCACCTCCCCAGGCAGGATCTGAGTGGTGCTCAGCTGGTATAGTCATCACATCATAGACGAGATGAACCAAGCAAGTTCAAGCCAACTCCTACCTCACACTCCCTCTCTGCTGGTTCCAAAACAATCTTCTAAATAAATAATTCTTAGCTGGGTAGATTGAGCCACAGGGCTATATTAAGACAAAAGCTAGCAGATACACACACAATAGGCCCTTTACTGTAATGGCTTGTAAGCTGTTATAAACTATGCATCATTTGCTTGAATGCAGACTGGATGGGACCCTATGGATATTATACTTGAGAAAGACAGGCTAGGACAGCATGGCAAAATCTTTCAGTGTCTACCTGGTAGGGGTGAGCTGATACTCATACTCAGAATTGCCTTTAGTAGTATTTATTGTCAGGTATGCAATAAAATCCATTCATTAATGTGTTGATTTCAGAACAAGAAAAGCTGTCCTTCCCTCACCTTTACGATTGAGTATGAATCAGTGGCAATTAACTTGAGCATTGAGTGTTTTAAAAGCCGATTGTAAACAAATGTTCCTCATCGTACCTATTTCTCAAGTTTATTAAAAGTGGCTGAAGAATGCAGTATGCAGTAGCGTAGAGTGAAAACAATAGGCTAGGAAAATACAACTATTTTAGGAATGGAACATTCAAACAAACACCATTTAAAATGTTCATATTTGTTCCTGTAAAATAATATTTATATGGCTGTATCAAAAAGATAGCATGCAAATGAAACAAATGCATCTGTGCCAAGTAAAGCACACACATTCTACTGTGCAGCAGTGTCTGTCTGTCTCCCTTGTTTGGAACTTTGCATTTTAATTTATTTAGTGTTGAACTAGGCTCACTGATCTTACACTGCATGTAACAGTTTATACAATGTAATGCAGTAAAGCTTAATTTGTCCACATTGTCTTGAGAGAACCTCCTTAGTCATGCTCTTCCCTTGGGTGTTGGCCTCTACTTAAAAGACTTGGACCATTGATTGTCCAAGCCTTGTGATTAACAACATCAGTACAGGTTCCATACACTCCCAGCCACCATAGTGGGTAGCATTCCTAGGGATTCCAGTACAGCAAATTGCCCAGCACATCCCTACGCCCGCTCCTCTGGGGCTGTGATAACTTGCACTGTTCTCTTCTCAAGATCCTGCAACAAGGAGCAGACAGGACCCACTATATATTTGTATGACAATTTTCATTAAAAAAAATTATAATGGATTATAGTGGAACAGTCAATGATTATTATGGAATATCCATGTAGCAGCATCTGGTTAATGAAACAATATCTCCACACAGCCAGTGTAATAATTACAAAGGTTACCCGTGCTCAGATTAGCTGAAACAGCCCTAAGGCTGCTACCCACCAGAAACGAATCGGCAAGGGAAAATATGCAACAATGCGACAAAATAAATAGATCCTATACTTTTGATAAGTATCGTCATCACAATTATAAAGATACCGATTTCAAAGACAATATATGGGAGTTCATTTCGAAAGAACTGGAGAAGCCTGGTGTGTATGATTTACTGCCATACAGGCGATCCTCAACTTACGACGCATAGACTTACAACGCGACTTTCAGGAACCAATTGTGTAGTAAGTGCGAGGACTGCCTGTATGTGTTGAAATCCCATCAGAAAAGACACTCATAATTTCCACATCATGTTGACAAACATGTACCAATCATGATCATACTTTTGTCAACGGCAATTTTGAACAGCTGTACAGGCCTGGCAGTTTTCAAACCTGTCATATCGCCTGTCGCTGTCTGGTGTGTTTGGTCATGTCGCTGCCAAAGTATCTTGTCGCCCAATGAAAAATCGCATCACGGCTGGTGTGTGGCAGCCTTAATTAATACAGCATGAATAGTTTTAGTATGATATTAATATAGTACTCTATTGTGTTATGGGTTGAAATACTTCTTAAGGGCAATTAAGTTGCTTTGCCCCAGGTGAGTACAAATTTGCATTTCATTTGAATAATAAAGCGTTAAGAATGTTAAGAATGTTATTACCTTTTTTTTTTTTTTTTTTAATACATCCATCAATATTCTTGAATGAATTAAATTCAATAACTGAGTCCTGATTACATTATTGGGATGCTGGATGTTGTATTGGAGTTTGTATTAAAACAATAAGTGTGTACACTGTTAAGCTCTGTGATTAGTAACTGGTGTTAATTGAGGAAAATTTTGTCATGATTTTTCTACATAAAGGGGGACATTTTGTATGATCCTTGGTTACTTTTTCTTTTCTTCTACGGTGAGCATATCTTAAACCCTTGTTTTGGTGTGTGTACTGGGTGGGTTACAGTTTCAGCTATACGTTTTGCACAGAACCAGTGGAGTACTATTTGAATCCTAGAGATTCAACTAACAACCTTTTGTAAGACTAGACAATGGAAAGCCGTCCACAATGCATAATAATGACCTCGCTGGATTCGAGACTTAAAGAAACGTGCGCACCCCCCTGCCTGCAGTACAGCATTGTGGTTAAAATCCCAATTAGAGGAGACTCTGCTGGCTGTTAATGATACCAGATTCAACATGTCTCCGAATCCCAGTGAATCTCTGTCGCTGCTAATTGACTGGAGGAATAAAGCTTTGTTTTGATCTCTGGTTAGTCCAGACAATGGCAGAGTCTTAAATCCAGACAGCAGTGAGCAAATGAGCTGCTTCCTGTTTGGTGACTGGAGAGTTGGACCCCTCGTGGCGCTCAGAAAACGAAGAGGGCAGACGAGAGTGGGATCAGTGGCGCTGTGATCCTATTGTGCCAGCGCTGGGGAGACAAACTAATCTCCGGAACTCGTGGGCACAGGATGGTTGGGGGGGCACTGGCACACACTGTTGGCTACCTCCCTGGGGACCATTCATATGTAAACATAAATGACAAACGGCCAAAAAAGAAAAGACATAAAAAAAGAAGGAAAGTTCCATGTAAGCAAATTGACATAAACAAGCAGCCTCCTAAACCCCAGTTGCTAAGCGATGGAGAGGCCCTAGGCCAGGATTGAGGAGCACCCCTAACTGTTTCATTGCTTCTTGAGCTAAACAAGTACCTGTAGATGACGCCATGTTGGTGGAGAAACATAAGCGCTGATGTGACCTCAGCTGCATAGAAGCGGGAGCGGGCTTCGTCGAACTTGCGGGAGCGCTGGATCTGGAACATGAGGTCTCCTCCGTTCACATACTCCATGACAAAGAAAAGCCGGTCCTGTCATAGAGGAGACACAAAAGGAGACAAGCAGTCACTGATGATGCCTCTCTTCTCCCTCTCTCAGGTGGGCTGAGAGTGGGCTGAAAAGCCACAGCATGGTTTAGCGAAGGGATTTGCGTCAAAGAGATGCCGTGGAAACTAATTAAAACAAATAAGCCAACAAAATAAAGACAAGATGCACAAAGTAAAGATTCAGGAAAGGGCTCAGAGTTTCTTACCCCGCTTCTTTCATTTCTTTATTCTTTCTCTTTAAATGTTGCAAAGCTACCACTAATAGTCTTTTGGTTCATTAAGGAATGTTTGCTATTGCGTCTTTGCCTCGCCCCATCTTTGAGAAGAAAGCGATAAAAGCTTTTTTTTTTTTGATCGGATACTGAACTGTTATACAGAAATCTACCTATAAATGCTCAATATGCTATACCTGTATATGGATGACATGCTGCAGGATTCTGAATCTATTCAATTCCGTTGCAGTTTTTTATACCAAAACCGGTGTATTTAATTTCATATTGGTGTATTTAAATTCAAGGAAAGCTGCGAAAGAACAGATTTTTCTACCTTTTCTTAGCACTAGCAATGTCATGACAGGTTCCCTTTCTATTATTTTTGGGGTACTGTGGTTTTTTACACTTCAATTAATATGTCAGCTCACACTAATCATCAGTCCTGGAATTTCATGGGCATTAAAGCCTCTTTTAGGAAAATCTGTAATGGCTCAAACCATAATAGAATGGGAAGTTATTTTTTCAAGTAAAGACAACTCATAGAACACAGCCATGTACAACTGTAAAGACACTGGGGTCTATTCACCTGATCTTAACAATCATAGAACACAGCCATGTACAACTGTAAAGACATGGGTCTATTCACCTGATCTTAACAATCATAGAACGCAGCCATGTACAACTGTAAAGACACTGGGGTCTATTCACCTGACCTTAACAATCATAGAACACAGCCATGTACAACTGTAAAGACACTGGAGTCTATTCACCTGATCTTAACAATCATAGAACACAGCCATGTACAACTGTAAAGACAGTGGGGTCTATTCACCTGATCTTAACAATCATAGAACACAGCCATGTACAACTGTAAAGACATGGGTCTATTCACCTGACCTTAACAATCATAGAACACAGCCATGTACAACTGTAAAGACACTGGGGTCTATTCACCTGACCAGAGCTGTCATTTCTTAAGTTCTAATGATTGATTTCACTCCACTGCTGTTAAGATTAATTGAATAGACCCTACTGTCTGAAAGTCAGTGGTCTATATTATTAATACAGCCAGAGGTTGAAACAATGTTACACTGAAACTGAAACAGTTAGGGTGCAGTGGACGCCACTGTAACAGAATTGCTGTGTGCCAATTATACCAAGGTATGCTCATGAAGCTACCCTGATGTCAAATTTATAAAGTTACGAATTAGTTATGTAGAACTGGATAGAAAACGTTCCTTGTCCTAAGCGGGATAAAAAACTTAAGAGTTTAAAAAGTTATATAAGTGTCTTTTATGTAGGCTACAGTACACAAAAACAAAACAACTATGAGAAGAAATGAAGGTATAAAAACTACAATGGATGGAAATCTGAAATCTAACAAGCGTAAAAGAAACCCTTTTCCTTCAGCGTTGCTATAATGCAATCTGTTTTGGCAATCAATCTTTTTTCTAATTTCACTATTATACAAATGTCTGAGTACTGACAAACACATGCTTGGAACACCCTGCATTATAAAACACACGAGAAGCTTAAACCTGATGATATCAAATCAGGCCCATTAGAGGGGGCCTTTTTGATTTCTTTTGTTAGTTGTTTTGTTTTTTTTGAAATTCAAGTTTGCTTGGTGCAACAAAAAAAAATGATATGCTTACATTTAATATCAAAACCATAAAAATTCAAATGATCTGCTTACATTCAATATCAAAATCATAAAACTTCAAATGATATGCTTACATTTAATATCAAAATCATAAAACTTCAAATGATATGCTTACATTCAATATCAAAATCATAAAAATTCAAATGATATGCTTACATTCAATATCAAAATCATAAAAATTCAAATGATCTGCTTACATTCAATATCAAAATCACAAAACTTCAAAGTTGTTGTTTTTTTAAGTCTTGTCAGACTTTTTAAAGTAAAAAGTACAGAAATACAGACAACAGGCAGAAGTCACCTACTTACTTCAAAATGACACATTGCTGCGGTCAAACACATTCACGTTTCAATACTTTCCTTTTTTTTATTTATCAAATGTTTTACATTTCTAACCATGTATTTTATTGCATATTCAATGTAATCAATCCGTACGGATTACATATAGTTTAAAAATAAAAAATAAAAATTGATGGCAAGATCTCAAAAGCAGTTAACCTCAAACTATTTATAAAGCAGATTCTTATCACTTTTGACCATCTGAAAAACCTGGGAACATTTATTATTGTGCAAATGCTGCAAATTACATAAGTGTTCAAGAATCCACCTAGACTTGAACAAATATCTTTTTTTATTGTCTGAAATTGAATTTAAACAGGATGTTTAAAGAGTTTGTTTAAAACGTGCCTAGAATTACAGGCAGTCCCACCCCAATCCAATGTGAATAAACATTTCCTGCTTCTAATTAGAACTGTACAGATATTCCCCTGCCTGGCTGGCTGTGGGACTGACTAGAACTGGGATCATGCAGCCCTTCTGAACACAAACACTCAAATCCTAAAATTCTAGGTGATGCAAAACGTTTGGCACAGCTGTAAAGGGATTGTTCAAGCTTGTCTTTTAATTGCAAAATACACATGTCCCATATAGGCAGCTTGACTAGAAGTTGCTTTTTCTTTTTACAACTGTAAAGTTCCTGCTTTTGTGCAGCAAATATCGCAATATTCGAATTCCTATATTATTATTATTATTATTATTATTATTATTATTATTATTATTATTATTATTATCAGGCACCATGGAAGTTTCCCCAGAACTCTCTGTTGTCTGTACCCTAATATTAAGTTGTTTTTTTCTCCCAGGTTTTTCCTATTGACGAATGTCCTTAAAATAAAACTTGTTGTATAATACTTACTATTGCAATTGTGACAAATCATGTCGAATTGATGGTGATTATGTGATTAAGAGGTGACCACCAAACTTCACTTTGTGACACAAGAAAGCTCCAAACCTGGGCTGGTGCATTAACTCTTCGACACATGACCTTTTATCATGTGTCAAATACATGTATCTGCAATACTGAATATCCTTCCTGTGTGTCACACTGGGGCAGTACGCTGCTTCTTTCTTCGTGAACTATCGTGGTACAGTATATATTGTTAGTGGGTTTTAAAGTTGGTTTTTTGTATAGATGTATATATTTTTCTTGCTGTTACTGACACCACTTTCAGTTTCACCTGTGTGACAGCAGTTAGAAGGGTCATTAGGGAGGCTATGCTGGACGTTTCAAAAAGAAACATTTGATTTGAAGCAGTAAATAGATCGAAGTCAACGTTTTTACGCAAGTAAACTATTTGTCCTCTGACATTATAAGCTACAGTGCTAGAGACTTGCTAGAGACTCACACACAATTAACGGCAATTTAAATATGCACTGCTTTCCAGTTATTGGGGCACGTATTGTTGGGGGAAACTGTATGTCTATGATTGCAAAAATAACTAAATAAATAAAAGCCTGAATTGTTCTCAGGAAGCAGAATAATTATTCTAAGGATATTTCACTTTTCTGGGGGACAGTGCCTTTATTTATGATATATATAGTCAGGTCTTCTAAACACAAGATTGATTTACCACGCTTTTTATCAAACAATAAGAAGGAAATAATTGGATTTCATATAGGTAAGGTTTGCAGCCGTTTATTTTCCATCTAAATATTAAAGATTACATAAGGGCCTTTTTATTTTATTGTGTTACACGTTCCCATGTGTTGCTACAACTGTTTCAGTAAGGTGTGTGTATTGTTTAAACTTTTTTTTTTTTTTTTTTTTACATTTTGACCACTTTTTTAAACTTTTAAATTGCATTTCCTGCCTCAAGATGGTTTCACATGTACCAGCATGCACCTCTCAGAACTATATTTCCCATCATCCTCCTGCTGACTGGTAAATCCATCTCAGTTACATACGTGACCAAGGCAATAACTGGGTTATACCAATGCAAGGGGGTACACAACACAGAACACCATGACAATAACTGGGTTATACCAATGCAAGGGCGTACACAAAACAGAACACCATGGCAATAACTGGGTTATACCAATGCAAGGGGGTACACAACACAGAACACCATGGCAATAACTGGGTTATACCAATGCAAGGGGGTACACAACACAGAACACCATGGCAATAACTGGGTTATACCAATGCAAGGGGGTACACAACACAGAACACCATGGCAATAACTGGGTTATACCAATGCAAGGGCGTACACAACACAGAACACCATGACAATAACTGGGTTATACCAATGCAAGGGCGTACACAAAACAGAACACCATGGCAATAACTGGGTTATACCAATGCAAGGGGGTACACAACACAGAACACCATGGCAATAACTGGGTTATACCAATGCAAGGGCGTACACAACACAGAACACCATGGCAATAACTGGGTTATACCAATGCAAGGGGGTACACAACACAGAACACCATGGCAATAACTGGGTTATACCAATGCAAGGGCGTACACAACACAGAACACCATGGCAATAACTGGGTTATACCAATGCAAGGGGGTACACAACACAGAACACCATGGCAATAACTGGGTTATACCAATGCAAGGGCGTACACAACACAGAACACCATGGCAATAACTGGGTTATACCAATGCAAGGGGGTACACAACACAGAACACCATGACAATAACTGGGTTATACCAATGCAAGGGGGTACACAACACAGAACACCATGGCAATAACTGGGTTATACCAATGGTTACTGCTCTTGCATGACAACTGCTGTTGGGATAAGTGTGTAATTACACAAATATAACCTGTCATGCTGTTACCACTGAATTACATCAGGTAGCAAGCTGCTGTTCACAAGGCCATGTAATTACACAGTAGTTACTGGAGGTCCAGTGGTTAAAGAAACAGGCTTGTAACCAGGAGACACCTGGTTCAAATCCCAGCTCAGCCACTGACTCACTGTGTGACCCTGAGCAAGTCACTTAACTTCCTTGTGCTCCGTTTTTCAGGTGAGACGTTGTTGTAAGTGACTCTGCAGCTGATGCACAGTTCACACACCCTAGTCTTGTATCTTGTAAAGCGCTTTGTGATGGTGGTCCACTATGAAAGGCACTATATAATGATTATTATTATTAAGAGCTAGAGTCACGTGTAATTACTAGGTATTACAATGTAATTACATCACTGTTCATGATCTGTAATCTAAAGTGCTGCAAACTAATCCATGCAATTGATTAATGTATTCCTGATCAACTAAAACCTCTAGTGTGATAATATAATGTGATAATAACAGATCTAGGTTAGACAAAGGGCACTGTGTCTGTATGTTTCTGTACATCTGTGTTTGATGTATGAATATCATGGTTATCAGCTGCCAGTCCTGGTCTCGTTGAAGGCTTGCTGTGTGGTACACAAAGGGCTCAGCTAGTTGTTCTAGGGTTCAGGATAAACATTCTTGAACAAGATCCAGGCCCACACACACACAATACATTCTGTACAAAAATTATAATTATTTCCTGCTGTTATCAACATCACAAAGAAAGCTACTTTTCTGCCAGGAAAAGGGTAAAGTGTGGTGTAGAAAAAAAAAGATAAGAAATGATTGTAGCACTGGTGATTATCAGCATGTTACAGTACTGGGGAGTTGGAATCCATTATTTTGGATGCTCTATGTGTTTATGGATTGGATCAAGTGAAGAAGGTGGCTGTATCCCAATAGCTTTCTTTTTTTTTTTTTTTAACTTTGACCAGGCTTAATTCCAAATGTTTTATGCCGGTTCTGAATGTCTTCTAACAGTCCTCGTTACAGACTGCTTTCCAGCTGTGTTAAATGGTTTTGATGAAGAGTTGAAGGGTGACAGATTGATAAATGAAGTGTCTGTTCTAACCTAAACCCGTTGCTGCTCGGAAGATGATCATGTTTACAAGGACAGACCGGTACAATACAATGTGGTATCCGCATCACTGCTACCAGATGGCACACACACACAGTGGCCAGAAATAGCTGTGCACAATACATATGGTAAAACAATTAACGAATGCTTACAGATCAACAAAACAGCCTTTGAAAATGTCAAAGAAGGGCTTCCGGAAGATAAACTCGATAACGCACAAACATTTCAGTTTCTAAAAAAAACAATAGTATTTTAAGCAAGTATACCGTAGGTTATCTAAAGACAAAAAAAAATGTGTGTTAACAAGTTTTTCCAGGACAGCCATCAATTAGTAAACAGGCCTTGAAGCACTGAGCCTAAACGCCCCATCTCATTCATAAAGGTCTCTGCAGTGGAAACTTAATTGTCAAAAAATATGTAAATTGCTCTTTTTTTCCGTCCCGTGTGCTCTCTTTGTCGTGAGGGGAGCTAAGCCTTCTGATCTCAGCGAATGGTTTATAAGTTACACAAGGCTAGCTTTACCCCAGCGTATTTGACCTGCTTAGAAACCACGATTCGGCAGCCTGTGCTCTACTACCGGCGCATCAGCTGCAGCAGGGTTCTCAGGCAGATGAACTCTAAATTAAGACACTGTTTGTTTTTTAACACTGTTAAGATTAAGGGGGTCCCATGAGTCAGGCCACATGTATAATTGTTATTATTGGTCGTCTGTATTTCTTTCAGGTGTGATTAAGCAAAGAGGATCGAATACAGATTGATGCGTGGTGCAGACAGTCAACAGAGGGTGGTCATCCTACTTAACAAGGAACATCTTAATTATATAAGTACTTAAGAAAGGTTTGGGGACAAGAAAAGGCCATTCCGCCCATCAAGGCTCGTCCCTTGCTAGCACACCATTCACCCCTATAAGGGTGAACTTTATAAATCTCTGTGAAAAAAACAGTGCTAAGTGTTCAGTGGCTGATTATGCCAATGGTGGTTTAACAGATGATTTAATAGAAGCAAGAAATGATTTATCAGGAAGAAGAAGAAGAAGAAGAAGAAGAAGAAGAAGAAGAAGAAGAAGAAGAAGAAGAAGAAGAAGAAGAAGAATTGAACAGTACTCCCAAATCTGGTGTACTGAGTCACAGAAGCTGGTGTACCCTTGTCTACTTATTCACAGTATTAGAGACTGCCAGCTGGCAGCCACACTGACTACTTTGCCAGGCTAGGAATCAATGTGTTATTGCAGCAACATGCAGTTCTGAAAGTGCCAGAGCCTATTGTCAGGCAGGAAGGGATATTTCTGCACCTAATCTTAGGAAAAACACAAACACCTGAAACCTGGTGAGCTCTGAGGATGCTGCTCAAATACATGGAAGTCTGAGTAATCTATTTGAAGTTTCAAATCCACAGCTCTGATCGACATTCTCCTCTGCTGTCACATTGCTTACTTCACATTTCTTTTGAAAAACATATTCCTACTTGTTTTCATGTCTTTACTCCCCAATACATTTCCCTTCATCTAGACATAGTTATCTGTAGCTTGCTGTACCGAAGCCTGTTGTGTTCTGAATATCACCTTACTATGAGTTCATGTGCAAACCTGCTTTTTTTATATAAACACAATTTGAAATGCCCAGTTGTATTTAGGCTCAGCCCACCGCTACCACCCCTGCACTGACTCGGGAGCGGCGAAGACGAACACAAGCTGTCCTCCAAAGCGTGTGCCGTCAGCCGACCATGTCTTTTCACACTGCAAACTCACTGTGCAGCCAACCCAGAGCTACAGGACAATGCAGCCCTGGGCAGCTTACAGGCAGTCTACAGGGGTCACTGGTGCTGTTTTTTACAATATGATACATGCTTTGTGTAGTTAAGGATATACAAATGAGAAGTAGTACTGTTACTGTTTTCTCCAATACAAATTACTTTAAGCTACAGTATGTTCCACTACAGATTGCATTCAAATATATTTAAATACTACTGATTGTTGCCATTTGGTTCAAAACAAAAGTAATTTTCTTAAAAGGTACAGTCTTGAAAGATTAAAATCATTTTATTTTTTTTTACAATCCACTAGCTTTCATTTTACATGTGTCACTATGTCTGAAAAACGCTTAAGATGGCACTGAATGCCACTATTTACCACTCTACAGCCTGGTGCTGTAACCACTCCTTTACATTTGCAAGAAGATTAAATAATATGACTAAAGTAACTTCTACATAAAGTGTTATTGTTTACCTTAAATTCAAAAAGGATTCCCACTTAGAGCATATCACCCCCTGGTGTTGGAAAACTGTAATGACTATTACATATTTTAAAAGAGCAATTCTCTTTAAAGCTAAGAACCCAGAATACTTCTACTGTCAGGAAAATGAAACATTTACCCACCTTCTAGCAATGAGGGAGAGAGAGAGCGAGAACAACAGTGAGAGAGAGATAAAAAGAGAGAGAGAGAACGAGCGCGAGAGAGCCAAAAGATCCTCAGCAGTGCTCTCTTGAAACATGGTTTGTAAAAGATTCTCACGTTCTGAAGTGCTGGGGTCAGCCAGAGACAACAGCTCCCCTCTCCTGACTCTACAGCAAGCGCTGTACCCAGCAGAGGGGTCACCCAGTGGGAGAGTCTGCAGGAGCTGTCCTTGCTTCTGCCTAGAGAATCAGACTCTTGCTTTCTCTACTGAAATAATACTGCATGCAGACTGGAAACATTAACAGACTGACTCATTGGTACTCGTTTAATCTTAAATGTTAAACATATTTAGTGCTGAATCAATAAAAGTCATTGATTTCACAGTGCACTGAAGAGCGTCGCAGCATGTGTCCAGGGGCCTGTCCTTTCTTTTTTTTTTTTATTAACATCTGAAGTTGTAGGAAATAAAAAAGGAAAGGGGAACATTTTATGACTGCTAATGTTTTCAAAGATTCTGTTCAATTTGAGCTCTCCTTTTTGAAAGACAAATGAAGATTCTGATTTGTTCTCATGGGATAGCTGCCAGTCAGAAAGGCATGGTGTATGGTTTTGTTTTTGTTTCCAGTTTGCTTCTACTTTAAACTGATGGTCTTTGTTCACCGCACAAAATACAAGCAATTTAATGCATAACTTTCCGTGAATTACGAACAAATCAAATTAGTTCTGAATGCATTTCAAAACAATATATATACACCGAAGCTCACCGAAAGTATTAGAACATAAGAACATAAGAACATAAGAACAAAGTTTACAAACGAGAGGAGGCCATTCGGCCCATCTTGCTCGTTTGGTTGTTAGTAGCTTATTGATCCCAAAATCTCATCAAGCAGCTTCTTGAAGGATCCCAGGGTTCAGCTTCAACAACATTACGAGTTGATTCCAGACCCTCACAATTCTCTGTGTAAAAAGTGTCTCCTATTTTCTTGAATGCCCCCTAAACTCCATTTGTGACCCCTGGTCCTTGTTTTCTTTTTTCAGGGAAAAAGTCCCTTTTGTCAATACCTTTTAGAATTTTGAATGCTTGAATTGTCGCCACGTAGTCTTCTTTGTTCAAGACTGAACATTCTTTTAGCCTGTCTGCATATGACATGCCTTTTAAGCCCGGAATAATTCTGGTCGCTCTTCTTTGCACTCTTTCTAGAGCAGCAATATCTTTTTTATAGCGAGGTGACCAGAACTGCACACAATATTCAAGATGAGGTCTTAAGTGCATTGTACAGTTTTAACATTACTTCCCTTGATTTAAATTCAACACTTTTCACAATGTATCCGAGCATCTTGTTAGCCTTTTGACCCCCCTTGGCATTTTTCCTATTTTGTTGCCTTACAACCTGGAATTAAAATGGATTTTTATTTGGATTTCATGTAATGGACATACAGAAAATAGTCCAAATTGGTGATGTGAAATGAAAAAAATAACTTGTTTAAAAAAATTCTGAAAAATAAATAACAGAAAAGTGGTGCGTGCATATGTATTCACCCCCTTTGCTATTAAGCCTCTAAATAAGATCTGATGCAACCAATTACCTTCAGAAGTCACATAATTAGTTAAATAAAGTCCACGTGTGTGCAATCTAAGTGTCACATGATCTCAGTATATATACACCTGTTCTGAAAGGCCCCAAAGTCACCATTAAGCAAGGGGCACCACCAAGCAAGCAGCAACATGAAGACCAAGGAGCTCTCCAAACAGGTCAGGGACAAAGTTGTGGAGAAGTACAGATCAGGGTTGAGTTATAAAAAAATATCCGAAACTTTGAACATCCCACGGAGCACCATTAAAGCCATTATTAAAAAATGGAACGAATATGGCACCACAACAAACCTGGCAAGAGAGGGCCGCCCACCAAAACTCATGGACCAGGCAAGGAGGGCATTAATCAAAGAGGCAACAAAGAGACCAAAGATAACCCTGAAGGAGCTGCAAAGCTCCACAGCAGAGATTGGAGTATCTGTCCATAGGACCACCTTAAGCCGTACACTCCACAGAGCTGGGCTTTACGGAAGAGTGGCCAGAAAAAAGCCATTGCTTAAAGAAAAAAATAAGCAAACACGTTTGGTGTTCACCAAAAGGCATGTGGGAGACTCCCCAAACATATGGAAGAAGGTACTCTGGTCAGATGAGACTAAAATTGAGCTTTTTGGCCATCAAGGAAAACGCTATGTCTGGACAAACCCAACACCTCTCATCACCCCGAGAACACCATCCCCACAGTGAAGCATGGTGATGGCAGCATCATGCTGTGGGGATGTTTTTCATCGGCAGGGACTGGGAAATTGGTCAGAATTGAAGGAATAATGGATGGCGCTAAATACAGGGAAATTCTTGAGGGAAACCTGTTTCAGTCTTCTAGAGATTTGAGACTGGGACAGAGGTTCACCTTCCAGCAGGACAATGACCCTAAGCATACTGCTAAAGCAACACTCGAGTGGTTTAAGGGGAAACATTTAAATGTCTTGGAATGGCCTAGTCAAAGCCCAGACCTCAATCCAACTGAGAATCTGTGGTATGACTTAAAGATTGCTGTACACCAGCGGAACCCATCCAACTTGAAGGAGCTGGAGCAGTTTTGCCTTGAAGAATGGGCAAAAATCCCAGTGGCTAGATGTGCCAAGCTTATAGATACATACCCCAAGAGACTTGCAGCTGTAATTGCTGCAAAAGGTGGCTCTACAAAGTATTGACTTTGGGGGGGGGGGGGGTGAATACTTATGCACGCTCAAGTTTTCTGTTTTTTTGTCTTATTTCTTGTTTGTTTCACAATAAAAAATATTTTGCATCTTCAAAGTGGTAGGCATGTTGTGTAAATCAAATGATATAAACCCCCAAAAAATCCATTTTAATTCCAGGTTGTAAGGCAACAAAATAGGAAAAATACCAAGGGGGGTCCAACTTTCGCAAGGGGGTATATAATATATTTATATATATATATATATTATATATATATATATATATATATATATATATATATATATATATTTGTTTGATGGAAACATAAATCACCCTACCACAGCTACTGAATCGAAAACTACAGCTATGGGTAAGACGAAACAGTAGACCTCCTAGACCTACAGACAACGCATGTACCTCATTTATCCCCAGGTTCCAATTCCCTCAATAACTTAACCAAGTTATCCTTTGAGGACATCTTACCAAGGACCCATCTCAAAACAAGGGGTGAGAAGATGAAATGAAATCCTCTCAGTCCTGTGTTGTCGTTGTTGGTGTTTTTTGAATCCTCCTCATTGCCCCTGTGTCAGTGAGAGGGCAAAGGGAGTGGCAGTTAAGCAGCACTTCCCATGTTGCTGGGGCACCGTGGGGCTGCAGCGCTCGAAGGACTCTCAGGCTGGAGCCACACAAACTTGCTTTGCATCCGTACTAAGCGGGTTTCACGCTGTCGGGTTATTCCAAGACAGGGGTGGACAAAGCTCTGCCATTGCAGGTCAAGCGGCAATGAGCAGGCAGCTTACCGGCACAGTACAAGTACTCATACTAAAAGAGGCCAGCGAGAGGCAGTGCTCCCAGTGCTGGAGGCTGGCAGTCCAAGCTGGATGGGACAAAGCTTCATTTTATAGCAGGTCTGCTTCACCGGGGCTAGTTGTGAGCCATATCTATGGTTTAGACATAAGCAAATATGTATGTGTGTATGTATCCCTGTCACTGGAAGATTCCTAGAGCTGCAGATGGGGATCCAGGAGATGCTGGTGTGAATCTCAATCTAGAGCCATGTGATGGATGTCCAAGGGTGTCAAGACGCTAAACTACTCAAACAACAGTGCAGCGTGCCCCAGACATTGCTTCTGAAACCAACAGACAGCCAATACACTGCAGAATTTGTCAAGACCCATTTTATTGCTAAATCCTTAAACGTCTCTTGCCACGCCCCAAAACATGTTTCAGTGCTTAAGCAGAAGAGGAGTCAGTTGTGCCCTTATTGCACATGGCAGTCTGTACTCGCTTCAGGCTTGTATCACTCGTATCAGAAGCTGGCACACTTCATCTGTACATTGGGGATTGCTGTGGCATATGCAGCGCTCCTGTGTGACCGGGATTTGAACCTGTACGTTCCCAATTGCATGACTCACATTGTAAAAAGCACTGAGCTGTGGAGTGCAAGGCTACTCATTTAGTCATTGGATACTGTATACAGTTTGACACAAAAAGCGTTGACAGTTTTAATGTTGAGCATCTTTTCCATATCCAACGGTACAGTTCTGCGAAAGAGATGCGGAGCTTGATGCAATGAAAGTAAGTTCTCTGTATTCAGCTGTTTAAATATAATGTTCTTTTCCGTAAACTGTACTTGCTATAGAGGCAGAATGTTAAGGCTACGTTTATTTCACTCATGTACATTTTACCTGAGAGGTGCATCTGTGATGACCCAGTAAAGTGACCTAATCCAGATGTGTGCTGTAAAATCTCCATAATAAAGCAGCACACCGGAGGGGAAAAGCAGGCTCCAAGTTTTCAGTTTTCAGTGTCCACTTTCTGAATGGATGAGGTACAATACTCATTGGCTTAAGCTAATTCTCACACATGCTGTTATGCACTTAATCTAGTTTTCTTATTAAGTGAATGTTAGCTAGATTATAGATTTATTATGATACCGACAATTAAACCTGACAGAGAAAAGGCAGAATTTGTAGACCGAGGTACACCTTATTTTTAACCGTTTAAAGGACACGTGTTGGGAATAACATTTAAATACCTGTCAGAATTTCATAAATATAAATTTATCCTAGTCAAAGGAAAATCATGTTACGTCAACTCAAAGTACCAGTTTTTTTCTTGTCTTTTACTTTCCCAGATCCACGCTGGACTGCTTTCATTTCTCAAGCATGCCTTGCGTGTCTCCTAATCCCTTCCTCCTCTGCATCCCGAGATGTTTTCTGCTTTGCCACAGAAGCATGTCTTTTAGGAGTCCAAACAAGTCCTGAAAGAGTTGTATGTTTACATTTCTGAGCTGTAATTCGAGCGATAAGACTATGGCAATGCTCCTGAGCCTGATTAAGAATAGAACATTGTGCTGAAACTCTGGGTCATTTGTAGTGCAGACCTTTTTCTACAGATAAACACCATTTAACGCCCATCACATCATTGTCTACCAGCCTATTCTGTCATCAAGTTCACCTTACACTTTTAAACGAATGGTTGTTCAGATGTAATTTTAATGGTTGACAGATCGCAGGGGGCAGCACTATTGGTAAAGTAAGCAAGCTAGGTCACTGAATTGCTATGGAAAGAGCTTGCTTTAAATTGGGCATACCGGGGACTGAAAATGGAGCAAGGGAACAGAGAGGCTCAGGTTTGCTCCATGTGTACTTACAGATATTACTTTTCATGGACTGCATTTAGTGCTAAAAACAAATTCCCTGTTACAGTCAGAATTAGATGTAAGTAATAAATATAATGGAATTCAAATATATAACACACTTTATGAAAAAAACACAATTATATTTTTTATATCAGAAGAACATTAATAAAGCAGGTTATTTTTACCTGCAAAAGAAGAATCAAATCAAAACATATATTTATAGTACACTAGCATAGGTATAATGAGATTGTATATATATATATATATATATATATAGAGAGAGAGAGAGAGAGAGAGAGAGAGAGAGAGAGAGAGAGAGAGAGAGATAGTACTGTGCAAAAGTTTTAGGCAGGTGTGAAAAAATGCTGTAAAGTAAGAATGCTTTCAAAAATAGACATGTTAATAGTTTATATTTATCAATTAACTAAATGCAAAGTGACTAAACAGAAGAAAAATCTAAATCAAATCCATATTTGGTGTGACCACCCTTTGCCTTCAAAACAGCATCAATTCTTCTAGGTACACTTGCACAAAGTCAGGGATTTTGTAGGCATATAGTCAGGTGTATGATTAAACAATTATACTAAACAGGTGCTAATGATCATCAATTCAATATGTAGGTTGAAACACAATCATTAACTGAAACAGAAACAGCTGTGTAGGAGGAATAAAACTGGGTGAGGAAAAGCCAAACTCAGCTAACAAGGTGAAGTTGCTGAAGACAGTTTACTGTCAAAAGTCATACACCATGGCAAGACTGAGCACAGCAACAAGACACAAGGTAGTTATACTGCATCAGCAAGGTCTCTCCCAGGCAGAAATTTCAAGGCAGACAGGGGTTTCCAGATGTGCTGTCCAAGCTCTTTTGAAGAAGCACAAAGAAACAGGCAACATTGAGGACCGTAGACGCAGTGGTCGGCCAAGGAAACTTACTGCAGCAGATGAAAGACACATCATGCTTACTTCCCTTTGCAGTCGGAAGATGTCCAGCAGTGCCATCGGCTCAGAATTGGCAGAAAACAGTGGGACCCTGGTATACCCATCTACTGTCTGGATAAGTCTGGTCAGAAGTGGCCTTCATGGAAGACTTGCGGCCAAAAAGCCATTCCTCCGATGTGGAAACAAGGCCAAGCGACTCAACTATGCATGAAAACACAGGAACTGGGGTGCAGAAAAATGGCAGCAGGTGCTCTGGACTGATGAGTCAAAATTTGAAATATTTGGCTGTAGCAGAAGGCAGTTTGTTCACTGAAGGGCTGGAGAGCGGTACACAAATGAGTGTCTGCAGGCAACAGTGAAGCATGGTGGAGGTTCCTTGCAAGTTTGGGGCTGCATTTCTGCAAATGGAGTTGGGGATTGGTCAGAATTAATGGTCTCCTCAATGCTGAGAAGTACAGGTAGATACTTATCCATCATGCAATACCATCAGGGAAGCATCTGATTGGCCCAAAATTTATTCTGCAGCATGACAATGACCCCAAACATACAGCGAAAGTCATTAAGAACTATCTTCAGCGTAAAGAAGAACAAGGAGTCCTGGAAGTGATGGTATGGCCCCCACAGAGCCCTGATCTCAACATCATCGAGTCTGTCTGGGATTACATGAAGAGAGAGAAGCAACTGAGGCTGCCTAAATCCACAGAAGAACTGTGGTTAGTTCTCCAAGATGTTTGGGCCAACCTACCTGCTGAGTTCCTTCAAAAACTGTGTGCAAGTGTACCTAGAAGAATTGATGCTGTTTTGAAGGGAAAGGCTGGTCACATCAAATATTGATTTGATGTAGATTTTTCTTCTGTTCATTCACTTTGCATTTTGTTAATTGATAAATATAAACTATGAACATGTCTATATATATAATATATATATATATATATATATATATATATATATATATATATATATATATACAGTGTCTTGCAAAAGTATTCAGACCCCTGACCAATTCTCTCATATTACTGAATTACAAATGGTACATTGAAATTTCGTTCTGTTTGATATTTTATTTTTAAACACTGAAACTCAGAATCAATTATTGTAAGGTGACATTGGTTTTATGTTGGGAAATATTTTTAAGAAAAATAAAAAACTGAAATATCTTGCTTGCATAAGTATTCAACCCCTGTGCTGTGGAAGCTCCCAGTTTGCACCGATGAAAGAAATTGCCCTAACGAGGACACAATTACCTTACCAATGGCCTCCACCTGTGAACCATTAAAGTTGCTGTCACATTTTCTGGATAAAAACCCCCACTGTTGAAGGATCATTGGTAAGGCTGTGAATCTGAAGGAAAACGAAGACCAAAGAGCATTCTACAGAAGTTAGAGATAAAGTAACACACATGCATAGATTAGGGAAAGGGTACAAAATAATATCCAAGTGTTTGGATATCCCAGTAAGCACAGTTGGATCAATAATCAGGAAGTGGAAGCTGCATCACACCACCCAGGCACTGCCAAGAAAAGGCCGTCCCTCAAAACTCAGTGCTCAAACAAGAAGGAGACTTGTGAGAGAAGCCATAGAGAGGCCAGCAATCACTTTGATGGAGCTACAGAGTTCAGTGGCTGGGAGTGGAGTAATGGTGCACCAGTCAACCATATCAAGAGCTGATATTTTTTTTGTTCCTGGGTAGTAAGTGTTATTTCCTAATTGCTTATGCCTCAAAAGTATAGAAAATGGCTATTATTCCCCACAAACTTTGCTTTTGTGACCAGGACAGTGATATTTCGAAATATCACTATTTCCAATGGGAAAACGGGCAAATGTGTGTCTTTTCGTTCACATAAAGTCAGAAAAAAACAGCATATGAATCCAAATTAACATGTAGTTATACTAAAGTAATACAAAAATGACTACAAAAGATTTAGAAGTGAGTAGTTTTTCGAGATTTATGATTATACTGTAAATACCACTTACTACCCAGGAACAAAAATTGTGTTACATAGTGTTACTTACAAACTCTCTGTCTGTATAAAAACAGTGTTGGAACAGACTGTGTTTCTACACCCTCTTAAGCATTATTTGGACAGTACTGTACTGCAGGAAGTAGTATATTGCTATCATAATGGCGAGAAAAAGGCAATTAACAAAGGAAGACAGACAGACCATTATAACCCTTAAAAGTGTAGATCTTTCCTTTAGAGAAATTGCAAAGAAAGCCAAGGTGTCAGTGACACTACACCATCAAAAGGCACTTGGAAACTGGAGGAAACTCTTGACAGGAAGAGGTCTGGCAGACCCAAACCCACAACAAAATCAGAAGACAAGTTTCTGAGAGTCAACAGCTTGCGTGATAGGCGGCTCACAGGACAACAGCTTCAAGCACAGCTTAACACTGGTCGAAGTAAGCAAGTCTCAGTTTCAACAATGAAGAGAAGACTTCGAGCTGCAGGTTTGACAGTGGCAGTAAAAAAGCCATTGCTAAGATGGCAAAATAAGAAAAAGAGGCTTGCCTGGGCCATGAAGCACCGCCAGTGGACTACTGAAGACTGGAAGAAAGTCTCATGGACCGATGAATCAAAATTTGAAATCTTCGGTTCATCATGCAGGGTTTTTGTATGCCGTCGAGTAGGCGAAAGGTTCCTCGTGTGTGACACCAACCGTCAAACATGGAGGAGGAAGCGTGATGGTCTGCGGCAATTTTGCTGGATCCAGAGTCGGTGACTTGCACAGAGTGGGTGGCACCCTGAACCAAAACGGCTACCACAGCATTTTGCAGCACCATGCAATACCCCCTGGTATATGCCTAGTTGATCAGGGGTTCATCCTACAGCAAGATAATGACCCAAAACATACCTCCAGGCTATGTCAGAACTACCTTAGAAGAAAAGAACAAGACGGGAGGCTTCAAATCATGGAATGGCCAGCACAGTCTCCAGACTTAAATCCCATCAAGCTGGTTTGGGATGAACTGGACAGAAGGGTGAAAGCAAAGCAACCTACAAGCGCAAAACATTTGTGGGAACTTCTGCAACAGTGTTGGGAAGAACTTTCCGAACAATATTTGATTTCCATTGTAGAAAGAATGCGACCAGTGTGTTCGGCTGTTATATCTGCAAAAGGTGGCTACTTTGATCAGTCAAAAATTTAAACTAAATTTTGTTAAACAAAACGATTCCTTCATTTCTTTTTTTATCTCCAATTGTTTATTTGTTCAATGCTTTAATTTCAGAGTACATTGAGACATTAAACTGCGTAAATTTCAATAAAAACTGGAAAAATAGAGGTGTTCTAAAACTTTTGACCCAACTCGTCCTAATTAGAAGCACATGCCTCCAAACAGTTTGCTTTGTATACACTGTAACACACATCGCTTAATTTCAGATTTTTCTCTTTGTACTCTAGCTTCCGAGCGCCCCACTTTAAATCAGGGTTTTCAAATGGATTGTTAACGGTCGGCAGACTGCAGGGTACAGCACTATTGGTAAAGTAAGCAATGCGATGAAATAACTGGCGTCAAATTGAGCAGAGGCAGGAATTGAAATGGTGCAAGCGATTGCATTAGAGCATTACGGGGTCAGGCAGGGTTCTAGAATGCTGGATCTGAAGGGAAGGTTCTTAAGTTTGAAATACAAATACAAATTTTAAAATATCAGTGTGTAGGGTCCCCATATCTTAAATGAGGAGCCCAGTAAGTCAGTGAGGGCCCTCAAAACTCCAGGCTTTTGTTTATTAACCAATTTACCTATTTATTCTCCAGGATAGGTGTTCACCTTTTTTTCAAAGAGTATCCCCAGGGATCTCAATCCATAGAAACAAGAAGCACAAACAGCATACGGTACATACATTTAAAGCAGATACAATCAAGCACACTGTCACAGTGTGAGCAACAGCTATTGTCACACTCGCCTGTTTTTCATAAGTGACTGAATGATGGCACACAGGGATTTCAGAGTACAGCTCATGCCTTGTCAGCAAAGCAAAGGTGAGAAAACAAAAAGTCTACAAGATAACTGCAGCTCTCATAGGAGGCAGCAGTATGTTTTCCCAGGGATGTCCTGTCCATTGCATGGCGGAGGATTCTGAATTAGAGAGTCTGAATTTATTACCTGCTTTTGGGATTAAGCCAGACGATCACCAGGGTCAACATCTCTGCCCTTCTGTGAAACTTATAGTTAGGTCTCTTCTTAACCTGACTGCTGCCTAGATTGATAGAACAGACAGGTGTGCTGTACCTCTACTGCTGCATTTGTGCATTCAATTTGGAAGATGCAGACACTTCATTTGGCAAAACGTTGAACAGACGAATAAGTGCGTTGAAAATACTGACAGTGATAATAAGATTTCAGAAAAACGTGCGTAGACGTTCTTTTCATTTCTTCGATGTCCCCAATGCTCTGCCGAGTTCTTCTCCGATGCTTTTCCCATGGTTATATTATACCTTTCCCATAGTTTCCCATGGTATGCCATGTTTTGTAATATGCTATATCATACCTATCCATGCTTTACAATGCTTCCCTGTGCTTTACCAGACCTCTCCATGCTTTACAATGCTTCCCTATGCTTTACATATTTAACAAGGTTTTTACCTCACAAGACCATGTTGAAAACACAAGCTTCATGGGTAATTCTTATAAAATGTTATCAGTAACAACTAAGACCAGCCACGTTAACTGAGGAGGATGGCTGTGACAGAGTAGACACAAAGCTTCAAAGAGTGAGGGGGAACTACCTGGGGTAATCTAAACAAACTGGTGAGCCAACAAAGTCCACTTTCTGATGCACAGGAAACTGAACTACCCTGGGTAAATGCTGACAGCATTCTTTAACAGTTTGAATGGAACACAGGGTGGTGTGCTTTCATAAGGCTTGGAGTGAAATCAAGCAAAACTGTTTTTAATTCCTGTGATGTTTGTTTTTTTTGTGTGCAAATTCGCACACACACACACACACACACACACACACACACACACACACACACACACACACACACACACACTGGCTAATATGTAGATATTTAACTCAACCATCCCATCAAAGTTCATCTTAAAGTTTCTACCTCTGCTGTACTTTGAACTCCAGCCAGTATAACCTGTCAGGTTCATTAACAGTCAAACTTGTTATCAGAAGGAGACTCTTTTTTTCTCTTTATAGAAAACTTCTGTGTATGCAATGATAAAATCTGTTTTTTCTTTCTTCTTCATAATTCATATATCTTCACTGGAATTTCTGAAAAAAAGCAATCGCTCAATGGCCCGCCCGTTAGCCAGAAGAGCACAGAATGTTCTCGACACTGTTTGGGAAAGAGCCAGACATTAAAAAAAAAAAACAAACAAAAAAAAAAAAAAAACACACGAGAAAAACTAAAACAAATCATCATTCCCCTCTGCACAGAGAGAAGTGAGAATAAACACTGGCACTGTCTTTGTGAGGGCCCTCAGTCTCTTACCGATCGGACCTGGGTATTATTACTCTGCTGATGACCTTGAGGAAGGTGGGGATGTCTCCAGGTGTTTAATTTCAACACTCTCCCTATATCGCATATACACTGACCCAACTTTGTAACAGCAGCACAGACAAAACCCAGGATCTGTTATAAATAATGAAGCTTTACCCAAGTAATGTGGCATTAAAACATGATTGCAATACACTGTTATTCCGGGTTTATAATCAACAAAACCTGTTAGAAACATTTTTTAGGTTCCATTTTTTGTGTAAATGTTCAGCTGTTAATTGCGGTATAATTTAGACCCCAGATTCAGGTTCAATCAATAGCTGATAAAAATATTATCAGCATGTTTCTCCAAATTCAGAAGAAAGAAGGTGCCCCTGATAACTAGTCGTTTTTTTATTTATCAACTGAATAGCGGTCGTAATTATATTAGTGATTATATCAACTGAATAACTCCTGTTATATTTACACCCATGTACAGCAGATTGGAATCACTCATCTATGCTACTGTAAATCACCCTGTAAATTCTAAAACAACTCACTGTTAACCATACACTGTATTTCCCTCTGTGCTGAGGGACTTCCCGTAGCGAAAAGAGTGAGTGATACAGCCACTTCACAAACTGTGCAGGATTACTAATGGAAATCCCCCAATCGATAGACAGCAAACAGATACAAGGTCTGAACAGATTAAAGCTGCTAGTTCAACATGGTGTTCACTGTTTACCATGAGTTACAATAACCTGGGGGTACCGTACACCTGAAGCAGAAGCCCTCCCTCCTCCATCAGACCTGTGCTGGTCGAGTGCTGCTGCTGACTGATCTCTAGTGTGCAGAGCGCTTGTTGATGAATTGTCTGCATTGTGCCCCGAGCACATTTCTGCACTTCTTCACAGGAAGAAGTATTATCAATGGCACCTCACTCAACTCCCTGCTTTCCACTGACCTTTAAACATGTTAACTGATGCCGCACTGCCTTTGTTACAGGCGCCACGTGATCATATGGTATGATCTGAGAGAGATCCCCTCATAGAACTGGTTTCTACTGCCCTTGGGTAAGACACCACCACAGGTACAGTACAACCCCCTTATCCTATCAGCTGTGAAAGACAGATCCCTCACAGAACTGGTTTCTACTGCCCTTGGGTAAGACACCACCACAGGTACAGTACAGTCCCCTTGTCCTAACAAGCTGCAATGGAAGAGGAAGCATTTTCATTGCTGCCTGAAGCGAGACTATACAATATCTATAAAGCTGTTAAAATCCAAGACAGTCGAGGATTTTAAACAAGCTACTACTGTATCTTGATTTTAAACACGATTCTACTGTATCTTGATTTTAAACACGATTCTACTGTCACTTAGCATATTCAAGGTGTCCTCTGGTGATACTTATTATATATCGCTTGGTCTTTCCTCTTTTGAAAGTCCTGGTTTTTCATTAAAAAAAACAAAAAAAACCTACATAAATGTCAGTTAAGTGTCTCTTCATCTCCGAGTATAAATTCAACCAAATTGGTTGCATGACACCAGGTTGCTGATTGTCAATGGGAGCCTTTGTGATGCCCCTGTACATCACAGAGTGAACAGTGATGTAGGTCATAGGAAACCCATTTGGAATTCTAATGAAAGTAAAAAGTAGAGAGATTATATAATCCAGTCCCCCGTGAAAAACGTAACCCTGGGTTGCAGAATTATTGATTTTCCATGGCAACAAGCCTAACTAGTATTCATAAGAACAAATGTACGTTTTTTAAACATTCCACAAGGTGGCGCAGTGAGATTTTTGAATACCGATGTTTATCTTGCTCAACCCGCAGCTGATTTTGCTGGGCAATACCCGGGACTCTTGTATGAGGACGGGGGTAAACTGTTTTACAGGCTGTGCAATGTCGTTATTGCACATCAGAGGAAATCAACCATCAATGATCATTTAAGTGCAATTCCCATCTCCAAAATTTAGCGAAAGACAAACTACACTAACTAGTTCATTTCAGGGCTCAACTGAATCTTGCCAGGACCGTGTAGCAATCTGCCATGCAGGGTTGAAATGTGTTCAAAAGCAAACACCTCACTGGAAAAGTCTGACAATCCCACTATCAAAGACTTCTTCCTTAAAAAGGTTCGCAACGGGGAGGTATACCATGTGCTGACTGTCCCCGAAGAGCACATCTACCAGACCATTATGTGTCAGAGAAACAGAGGCTGAAGGAAATGCTGGTAGGCAAACCAGTAGCTGTAACTGTTGATGAAATGCTTGAATATGTTTCCCGTTTTGTGGTTAATGTTTTGATTTGCACCTCTAGCAGCAAACGCTCAAGGGAAAGTGATATCTTATATGGCTTGCACAAAATCCGTGGATGTGACAAATCATTCTACAGTAGCACAAGTCACTGTAGAGACTGTCACACATTATGGACTGAATTACAATGATGTTTTAATCCTGGATACCGATAATGCCTAGTACATGAAAAAAAAATGGAAACATACAGATCTGCTACCCCCATGGTGTACAGCAGCTTTGCAGCCAATGCTGATAGCTTGCCTCCTGGTATAAAACAAGCTCTCTTTCAAACCATGAAGCAGACATTTGAAGATACACTGGAGACGCTATTTAAACATCAGGATGGTGCACAGCCTGCCATGCCTTTCTTGAAGGCTGCTCGCATTTTCAACCCCACTACAATGTGTCTCATATCCCATGACAGGGCAGAATATAATGCAGCAATACCAGGGTTAATGAATGTGCTAGAATTTAAACTACAGCTGTATCACAGACCACTTGTTCCTGCAGTTCTAAAAAACATGGAGATAAATGTGCATGACTTTTGGGCATCGGCAGCTAACAGGATTCCAAATCTGGCTGCACTGGCACTGAAATACATAAACTGACACATTCAGTAGATGCTGAAAGAATGTTCAGTCTCTACAACCTGCAGTGACTGATCAGCACCAGGCGCTTTCTGAAGAAGCTATCACAGCCCTCTGTTTCCTCTACTTCAATGGGGAAGCAAGGTTTTAAACACCTCACACACAGTCCTGAGAAAATGGACAACACTTTTTAAGATGGATTTTATTTTTCTTTCAGTCAGTTTTATTCAGAATCAAAACTATTTGAAGGAATATGACATTTGAGGGAAGTGAACACAATACTTTCAGCATTGTTTCCAGTTGCAGTTGTTTTAAGTATTTTGTCCCGATAACAGTAAAGGTTTAAAACTGCAAAACAGTATTTATTTGATCATTTATTTTATTTTTCTACCTACTGACAGTGGTCTCACAACTTTGTTTTTGGAATTAATAAAGTGTTTTATTGTGTGTTTTTCTCAGCTGTTGTATACACATAACAGAACGGAAATAAGCAGATCAACACCATGAAGAAGTAGGCCATTATGAAGAACAACTTTCAGACACCTTGTCTCAATCTCATGAATGCCTGTGAGTAGTTTCTTAGAAATCTGACACGCAGATCTTAAGATATGGCTTTCAATAGCTCAGCCAATGACATGTAGAGTTAGGGTTTACCACTGACTCGATGTACATTACACTAGGACAGTTTGGGACAGTTCAGGCTTTTCAACTCACATCGCAATGCATTCTGGCACTTTTTACAGCAGTACTACACTTACCAGAATACACTGGGGGGGGGTGAATTGAGAAGCCTGAACTGTCCCAAACCGTCCTAATGTACATAGAGTCATGTGGTAACCCTATGTAGAGTAGAAACATGATGCAAGAAATGTCCACTATGAACTTATGCATATAGAAAGTACAATAGGACATCATGATCCTGACTATGAACCCCTCAAGGTGTTTAGATAAGAACTATCTATAACATTTCATACTAATTAGATGTATAGAAGTTAAAGCTAAAATGTTACACATGTTCTACATGGTCCTCTATTATATCCAGGGATGGCTATACGGCTATTGCAGAGCAGTTTTCACCCATTCCAGGCTTTACTACCAACTTAATTAACCACAGTTTATAGGTAACAAGCTCAGGTGTGTCTGATTAAACTCATAGTAAAATCAGGAATGGATCAAACTACCACGCAATGGGAGTCTTATTTCCAACCCTGAGATCCCTGCTATTGGAGGAGATGCATGCTAACCCTACTCGAAGTGCCGCTGTACCTTGGTCTGGAAGCAGCAGAAGAGCTGGGTCAGGTAAGGGTGTCTCCGCGCGAGTGCCAGGATCCTCTTCTCCGTCATCGTGCAGTCTACATCATCGTCCTGAAGGATGACGTCTTTTTTAAGAACCTTCACGGCGTACACTTCGTCTGTACCTTTCAACTCTGCCAGCATGACCTTGAAGCACCAAGGAAGAGGCTCAGTTAGGGTGGGGAGAAACAGACAGACAGACCGCCACAGTTCATGCACTTTCATTTCAACCCTTTTGATATGCCATTGAGGTTTGCTTACTGTTTTTTGGAAACCAATTGAAGATGTTGTTATACATTAAAATTAAGCTATAAGCACACATTATTAAATGTATTCAAGTAATGTAACGTCATGTGTCAAACAGTACTGTACAAAAAGTCCTTAAACATTTACAATCAAAACATCTGGCAAACCCAAGAGATGCTTTTTAAATATTTACGACCAAAACATCTGGCAAACCCAAGAGATGTTTTATCTTCCAGAAATGTTGGCGTCTTGCTTTATTGGTGTTTTCACCTTGTTTAATTATTTGCCCAGCATTGTGAGTACTGTACTTTAGTCTGGTGCATAATAAAGTGATGTAACTGCGAGAGTCTAATGGCAGTGTAGGGCACTGTCCTATCCTCTTTGTCTCAGCGCTGTGCTATACAGCCTGCACTGATACCATCCAATTAATATGCCTCTTTAATCAACATCATCATCAGGGAACGTGCATGTTTGCAGTGAGCTGATTCGTATAATTACCGCTCACAGGTTTGGCCGTCTGGCGAGAGGAGCGCTTACAGTAATTAGATAGAAGCCTGTGTTTTCCTTCTGCTTATATCTAACAATACCAATAATATGTTAGCAACAGTTCTACCCCTTCTGGATGGCTTTCAGAATGTGGACCAGGAGATACTTTTCATTTATTATTTTGTATTTGATTACTGAATGAATCCAGAGTTAGTTGTACTACTGATCGCTGGATGTCTTCAGTGAATTAACCACTACTGTATGCAATAGCTGAATAATTAAGGGGCTGATTGTTTTACTTTACTGTCACATAAATATGTGAAGACCTCACCCAACACAAATATTATTCACCACCAGGGTTTGGATCAATTCCTCTTCTCCAATTCCCATTCAATTTCCAATTCCATGTCCTTCGAAGGAATCAGAATTTATATTTTAGAGATATAATATTGGTTGTGATTGTTCAACTGCTTCCATTTGAAGCCAATTTAATTGACTAACAGCTGCCACTGTGAGCAGCTCATTTTAACAGAATACTGCTAATTGCAATTTTAATCAGTGATGTGTTGGAATTCATAAAAAAAGGAATTGGAATTGGGAATTGGTTTAAAAAGCAAATGGAATTATTTGCAGCAGCCTCCAAGCCTGTGAACCCCCACACCTTTCCGAAGCTGCCTTTGCCTAACACTTTGATGAAGAGGAAGTCCTCCAGGTTCATGCGCTTGGTCTGCAGGGTCCTGAGCTCCCCGTTCTCCCGGCTCTCCCCCCCCCTCCCCTGGCTGTCTGTCGACCCCGAGGCTGCTGTCTTGTTCTCTTCACCTCGGTTATCGAACGAAAGCGCTTTCCTAATGTTGTTTTCAAGATCTTTCATTTCTAGGGGCAAAGAAAAGAAAGAAAATCCATTATTGTGGTATGCATGTGAGACCCAAAACATTAAGGTCAAGTAAAGTGAGGTAAACTGCTGTGATTCACATGCAGCGCGCCAGTCAACACTGTCTCTGTACAGTCAACATCGCTGATAATAAATTAAAGCTGCGTCTCCTTTTGCATTAGGCTGCAACCCTGCATCATTAGCATTCATTTCCAATATACTTCTTGCCAAGCAGATTTTCTTAACGTTTGCATTTCAGAGGAAAATGGATATCTGATAAGATAGCAATCTACTGACTCTGTTCTTTTCTGCATTGACTGTCTGATAAGTGTCATGATAGGACATACAGGAAGCATGTTGCTATGGTTTCCTCAGTAAACGTGTGGGGCTCCAAGTCACAGGAGAGATTGGAGGCAGTTTAAAACTTTATTTACAAACATCAAAAAACAGAGTTCCTAAGGTAAACATATCTGAGGATTAAAAGAGAAAGTCATTTACAATGGGAGATCATTATGTGGACTTTTACATTGGGAATGTTTGACTGCATGGGGCTCTGCTGATCTAAACAATGTCAGATCCTGTCTGCTGCTGAAAGAACTCACTCCCCCTGTCTGCTTCTGAAAGAACTCGCTCCCCCTGTCTGCTTCTGAAAGAACTCGCTCCCCCTGTCTGCTTCTGAAAGAACTGGCTTCCCCTGTCTGCTTCTGAAAGAACTGGCTCCCCCTATCTGCTTCTGAAAGAACTCGCTCCCCGTCTGCTGCTGAAAGAACTGGCTCCCCCTGTCTGCTTCTGAAAGAACTCGCTCCCCCTGTCTGCTTCTGAAAGAACTGGCTCCCCCTGTCTTCTTCTGAAAGAACTGGCTCCCCCTGTCTGCTTCTGAAAGAACTCACTCCCCCTGTCTGCTTCTGAAAGAACTCGCTCCCCCTGTCTGCTTCTGAAAGAACTCGCTCCCCCTGTCTGCTTCTGAAAGAACTCGCTCCCCGTCTGCTTCTGAAAGAACTCGCTCCCCCTGTCTGCTTCTGAAAGAACTCGCTCCCCGTCTGCTTCTGAAAGAACTCGCTCCCCCTGTCTGCTTCTGAAAGAACTCGCTCCCCGTCTGCTTCTGAAAGAACTCGCTCCCCCTGTCTGCTTCTGAAAGAACTCGCTCCCCGTCTGCTGCTGAAAGAACTGGCTCCCCCTGTCTGCTTCTGAAAGAACTGGCTCCTCCTGTCTGCTGGTTTCATGAATGCGGCCTCCTCCCTCACCCTGATCGCAGGGGGACACAGGGGCTGACTTGGAGCGGTCCTCCTCGGACTGGGAGGAGCCTGGGACTGTCTGCTGGGGGTCCACTGCGGGGTTCAACTGCAAAGAGAGACCATCAAACCAGCATTAGGACATACAAGGTACAGAACATATTGACAACCTGTGTTCGTTCCCTGGCACTGCTTACCAAATGAAAACATCACAGGTTTACATGACATGCAGTATAAGCCCTTAATTACAAACAGCAAACTCATACTGCGGCTGGAACAATGTTGCTGCAGTTGCTCAGAAAGTTTGAATAGTGTTGAACCTTGTTCTCAATGCTTTTTGTCAAAGCACACATACAGTGTCTGTTTAAACAGCAGTGTGCACATTTATTAGAACACCCAATTGCATTTGATTTGTTGCGCGTGTGAAATCAAACCACTGGAACTGAAAATCTGGGAAAAAATTGTCAAAATGGGCAAATTAGTGATTGTCCAATTTAACTGACGACTTTAATAGGGTACACGTGAAATTAATTTTAGATAGTAAGAGAGAAGGAACACATACTGTAGCCAAAATTTGTAAAATGAAAACTTTGAATTACTCTGTAAAATTGGTAAAATTGAAGACATTTTAGTTGTTGCCTATTTTAAGCACAAAGTGGTCTAACATTTTCACATGACTGCCTGTTGTTTCTATAGCACTGACTGACTACTGACACAAACTTTTAGGAGTGTGGGTCTCCAAAACCCAGAGGTGCTGCATATATATATATATATATAATATATATATATATATATATATCTATATATATATATATATATATATTATATATATATATATGTACACCCTTGCTATTGCTGGGGTACAAGTCTTTTGTTCGTTATATCGAAGGGTTTGTTATAGCGAAAGTGAAGGAAAAACTGTTGGAGTAAGTTAATGAGATGAGATTGTGAATAGAATTAGAGTAGAATTACACGTACCTGTTTGTTTCATGATGCAATATTCTGCCTTTGCTTTATCCAGTTCATTAAAGAATTAAAACGCAGTACAAAAAGCAGAATTCCCGAATTGACGCTGCACTTTTATTCAAAATCAATCTGACATGAATCGTTTCAAAGTGCACCAAATCTTAATCCAACATGCAAGTTTTTATTCCAAATCACCCGACAACATTTGACAGAAAAGTTCAAATCCTCATTTTTTTCTTTTTTGCTGTTGTTTTTCCTTGAATCAGTTTTGCTTTGCAGCATGGTTGCTGAACAAGCCCATATTGACAGCAGAGATGTGCCTGCGTTACTCCTGATTTCAAACAATCAACATAAAATGTTTTTTTGTTTCGGAGGCATAGATACACAGCATGGGCTTTTTATTAAGATAAAAGAGCGGGATGTTGACAGTGTGTGTTTATATGATCTCTGTAATTTTTTATTTGAGGTCCAAGGGCCAGCTTCATTACAGGCAAAGGTTCGTTATAATGAAGAACGTTATAGCAAGGGTGTCTACAAGTAATATATATATATATATATATATATATATATATATATATATATATATATATATATATATATATATATATATATATAATATATATATAACATATTTTATTTATTTATTATTTTTTAAATCACCACTTGCTCTGTTCACAGTCTTGACATTGTGTGGCACAGACCACAAGGTGCTGGATCATTAACATTTCAGCCCTGACAAGCCTCTCTTACCCTCTGTCTCTCACAAACTGTATGCAGCCATAGCTGTCTCTTTGAGCGACCCCTTTCCATTCTCTCTACCACTGAAAACAGACACACACACACACACACACACACACACACACACACACACACACACACACACACACACACACACACACACACACACACACACAGTGTCCCTCAGGCTCACGCTATCTCTCGAGGGTGGCTCATTAAATGATGGCAACACCTGTCAGATCAGTTTATCTGCAACGTGAATCTGACCACGTTCCGGTTATCCAATTTGCTGAGCACAAACACAGCTTTTATTACATTATGTACCCAAATCTCAACGAAACTGCTCATGCTTTTAACCACGAGTAGCACTGTGCTACATTACGTTCAATAATAATACAATCTGGGTGTTATTTTTTTCTATTAAACCTGTGTGCTTTGACTCCCATTAGATTGGCCCTCAGCAGTGCCAGTTTGTTTCATTTTTATCTCTCTGGTGATGTGGTCCACCAAGCCCCCCCTCAGCTCCCTTTTTCATTATTAAATCTTGTGCATGGTTGTCTTTGTATAATACATCATATTAATATTAAGATCATACCCAGAAACTGCTATTAAACAGGAACCTCTTTTCAGTGTTTAACTGTTAAAATCCTGCTATCGTGTTCCAAACATGGGGTGGGGATATCCAGATGGGTTAAAGAAATATTGTTGTGTTGTTTTGTGTAAAAGGAGAAGGGCAGCGGGATACAGGGAGGCCTACAGCAAATGCTTCTTAGATCAAAGAGCATTATGGTCCTATGCTGAGTGGCTAAGATAAACCCCTGGTGTTGAAAGAGCATGTCTGAGAACAGGCTCCTCTTCCCGGTTCATGTGAGAAATAAGAGCGGTGCTGGAGACCGGTTACCTTTTTCCTCCTCTGGCCGCTGTTGGTGATCTTATCGGGAGTGACTCCCAGGTCTGCTAACACTTTGGCGATTCCTCTTGCATCCACCCCACAGTTGGGAGCCACGTTGGATTCACAGCGTCTGTGTACATTCATCTTGCACACTGCCGGGAAGCACAATGACAAGCGTGTTAACACCAGGAGAGGCCGACATCTCGCTTTGTGACTAGAGTCCTGCATCGGGTCAGGTACCCGCAGGCCCTGCGGGTGAGCCGCAAAAGCGGGTCAGGTTCGGGTCGGAATGTGAACTTTTTTGCGGTTTGCGGTTTGGGGTGGGTTAAAAAATATTCAGGGTCTGAATTTGAATCACCAAAAACATTGTCTGTCTTTTCAGTGTACTTGTCTATAACCCTTTCCAAAAATTGTATTAGAAGGTAAATGTACCAGTATTTCCTGCAATAAAGCAGGAGGCGATTAGGAAGGCGTGAGCTCCAAAAAACATATATGTTTTATATATGGTAGAAGAGCATGATCCTTATATTTTTCATATATAGAAATTATTTTTTATATAGTTAAAATATATGGGATATATTTTAAATATATTTTAGTCTGTAATTCATATATTTATTTTATATGTTGAAAATATACGGTGCACCATACATTTTCATTAGTCTGTAATCCATATAAAATAAATATATGGATTACAGACTAAAATATATTTTAAATATATCCCATATAGTTTAAATATATAAAAAAGTATATAGTATCATTACTAAAAGTATAAGGATCATACTTTTCTACCATATATTAAATAAATATGTTTGTTCCATAAGGGTGAATAAGCAGTGTTGTTCTTGTTTGTCTGATACGTCGCAAGATCCTTTTATCCCATCTGCTTGGTGATATTAAACATGTCTGTGGACGAGGTGAAACAAAAGACAGCGCAGGGTTTATAACATGTAGTTCAAAATCAGGTAAATCAGAAGTGTAGAATTTCTTTTGAATCACAGCGAATGAAATCAACAAACATGTGACTGGACGTAAATTGGATTGCTTGTAAAACCTGTCATTATGTTTTTTGTGAATGACAGCCACAAAACTGGTACATCATCTTTATAAAAGCACAGGCGAAGCTCCCTTTCAACTGGTGGCACGAAAGGAATAGACAGGTATTTTATAGTAACGTGAGTACAGATAGTTAACATGTTACAATGTTAAAATATATCCAGACCACTAGAGTAAGCTGCCACGCTGTATAGCCTATTGTGTAAACTCAATCTGTGGAGAATGGTAGAGATATCTGTGTGTGAATGTCAGAGCGTGAGAGAGTCAGTCGGCACAGGCAATAGGTAAGGGACAAACGCTTGCAGGTTCGGGTCAGGTTGCATGTTCCAGCGGGTTGTGGATTCGGGTCAGGTTGCATGTTCCAGCGGGTTGTGGGTTCGGGTCAGGTTGCATGTTCCAGCGGGTTGTGGCTCGGGTCAGGTTGCATCTCTTATTAAAGCGGGTTGGATCGCGGGTAAGAAGACGGTGTTCCAGCGGGTTGTGGGTTCGGGTCAGGTTGCAGTTCTTATTAAAGCGGGTTGGATCGCGGGTAAGAAGACGGTGTTCCAGCGGGTTGTGGGTTCGGGTCAGGTTGCATCTCTTATTAAAGCGGGTTGGATCGCGGGTAAGAAGACAGTGTTGCAGCGGGTTGTGGGTTCGGGTCAGGTTGCATCTCTTATTAAAGTGGGTTGGATCGCGGGTAAGAAGACAGTGTTCCAGCGGGTTGTGGGTTCGGGTCAGGTTGCATGTTCCAGCGGGTTGTGGGCTCAGGTCAGGTTGCATCTCTTATTAAAGCGGGTTGGATCGCGGGTAAGAAGACGGTGTTGCAGTGGGTTGTGGGTTCGGGTCAGGTTGCAGCTCTTATTAAAGCGGGTTGGATCGCGGGTAAGAAGACGGTGTTCCAGCGGGTTGTGGGCTCAGGTCAGGTTGCATCTCTTATTAAAGCGGGTTGGATCGCGGGTAAGAAGACGGTGTTCCAGCGGGTTGTGGGTTCGGGTCAGGTTGCATCTCTTATTAAAGCGGGTTGGATCGCGGGTAAGAAGACGGTGTTGCAGCGGGTTGTGGGTTCGGGTCAGGTTGCAGTTCTTATTAAAGCGGGTTGGATCGCGAGTAAAGTTTACTTCTTAAAGGCCAATCACAAATATTGAAATGGGCAGGATTAACAAAGATTTTAAGGAAAATATAATTTTACAAGTTCAGTCTAAAGTACTAAATCTTCAATTCTCACATTTATACTTCTGGCTTAGCAATGTAGCCCTTAAAAATACATCCTTAGTTGTTTTTAATCTAAAAGCATGACTGCCATCTTGAGGCCAGGAGATAAAATGACACCTTATATCACCATGCAATAAAGATCCTGAGAACAGATGCCTAAAGGAAAGAATGTGCATGTCAGCAACACCTCCCTGACACAACAAGATCAGAGCTATCAGGATCATAAACAAGTACTTCACTATGACCTACATTCACTGTATGCACTTGTAAAAATAAGTACAGTAAGCAATACTATTACTCCTCAAGCTTGAATTAATCAAAAATACAGGTGTCCAGTCATTCAGGACGATAATCCAATATGAACCTAAAACCGAACAAAACGTTAAAAAAAAGGATTCAGAAAGAATACCACTCCAACACCGCAGTGTTCAGGAGAACCCGAGGTAATGTTCTGTTGCTGCTGTGAGAATCCTTACCTTTACACTGCAGGCCTTGCCTCATCAGCCCCCACAGCAGGGAGCCGCAGTGGTCACAGAACGTGGGGACTTTGTAGTTGTGATTGCTGAACTTGTGAGGCATGTTAACACTGAACCGCTGAGAGCCCACCTGAAAAACAGAGAGGAGATACAGCATCAGTGAGACCATCACTGCCTTGTTTCCACTGTCCTTCTGAGCTGAGCTGGAGGGTGTTTCCACTGCCTTTCTGAGCTGAGCTGGACAGTCTGTGTAAGGTGTTTAAAACTTAATTTCCATTGGAATCATTTTTTATTTCTACAATTATTTTGAAACACATTAGTTAGAACTAAAAATGGATCAGATCTATATTTATTTTCTGTAACAGACTACAGTATGGATACTGCAGTTTTAGGTTCTCTGGTGTTATAGAAATGTGAGTAGTGTGATGTGCACAGGGGCTATTTAATTTTTGTATTACAGTAGTAGAAATGTAAGTTGGGGTGTATTGTGTTTATTCTAGACTCGGGTCTCGGGTGAATTCTGGCTCAAAAGCTAAGAGTGGACCCGTCAGAGCCGCCACCTTCTTTCCTCTGAGGCCCCTGCTGTCCTCTGGAAGTATATTCTCACAGAGCACCCTGCAGCACTACAGTGCATCCACATTCTCTCACAGAGCACCCTGCAGCACTACAGTGCATCCACATTCTCTCAAAGAGCACCCTGCAGCCCTACAGTGCACACACATTCCCTCAGAGCACCCTGCAGCACTACAGTGCACCCACATTCTCTGAGAGCACCCTGCAGCACTACAGTGCTCCCACATTCCCTCAGAGCACCCTGCAGCCCTACAGTGCACCCACATTCTCTCACAGAGCACCCTGCAGCCCTACAGTGCACCCACATTCTCTCACAGAAGCACCCTGCAGCACTACAGTGCACCCACATTCTCTCACAGAGCACCCTGCAGCACTACAGTGCTCCCACATTCCCTCAGAGCACCCTGCAGCCCTACAGTGCACCCACATTCCCTCAGAGCACCCTGCAGCCCTACAGTGCACCCACATTCTCTCACAGAGCACCCTGCAACCTTACAGTGCACCCACATTCTCTCACAGAAGCAGCCTGCAGCACTACAGTGCACCCACATTCTCTCACAGAAGCAGCCTGCAGCACTGCAGTGCATCCACATTCTCTCACAGAAGCACCCTGCAGCATTACAGTACATCCACATTCCCTCAGAGCACCATACAGCACTACAGTGAATCCACATTCCCTCAGAGCACCCTGCAGCACTACAGTGCACCCACATTCTCTAACAGAGCACCCTGCAGCACTACAGTGCATCCACATTCTCTCACAGAGCACTCTGCAGCACTACAGTGCATCCACGTTCTCTCACAGAGCACCCTGCAGCACTACAGTGCATCCACGTTCTCTCACAGAGCACCCTGCAGCCCTACAGTGCACCCACATTCTCTCACAGAGCACCCTGCAGCACTACAGTGCATCCACATTCTCTAACAGAGCACCCTGCAGCACTACAGTGCATCCACATTCTCTCACAGAGCACTCTGCAGCACTACAGTGCATCCACGTTCTCTCAGAGCACCCTGCAGCACTACAGTGCATCCACGTTCTCTCACAGAGCACCCTGCAGCACTACAGTGCACCCACATTCTCTCACAGAAGCACCCTGCAGCACTAAAGTGCATCCACATTCTCTCACAGAGCACTCTGCAGCACTACAGTGCATCCACATTCTCTCACAGAGCACCCTCCAGCACTACAGTGCATCCACGTTCTCTCAGAGCACCCTGCAGCACTACAGTGCATCCACATTCTCTCACAGAGCACTCTGCAGCACTATAGTGCATCCACGTTCTCTCAGAGCACCCTGCAGCACTACAGTTTATCCATGTTCTCTCACAGAGCAGCCTGCAGCACTACAGTGCACCCACATTCTCTCACAGAAGCACCCTGCAGCACTAAAGTGCATCCACATTCTCTCACAGAGCACTCTGCAGCACTACAGTGCATCCACATTCTCTCACAGAGCACTCTGCAGCACTACAGTGCATCCACATTCTCTCACAGAAGCACCCTGCAGCACTACAGTGCATCCACATTCTCTCACAGAAGCACCCTGCAGCACTACAGTGCATCCACGTTCTCTCACAGGTGCCGGTACTGTACCTCATCCGGTGTTGCTTCTTGTTTCTTTAGACCAGCACACTTTGTTATAATAAGCTCGTGGCATCTTTTGTGCACTACGCAAGTACAAACTGGAAGGAAAAAAGAACAAGCCTGTTGAGATACAGAGCATGAGATCTTTCTGCAAAGCAAAACACTAATCAGCAGCAATGCAATTAAGCACGAGCGCGGGCCTTTTAAAAAATCTAGATATAAACATTTACAGACATCTCTTCACCAGACACACGTTCATGTTACTATGTTTTATGTCATAACTGTAATTAGCATTTTCTTCTAGAACATACTGTACCATGCTAACAGTTGCTTAAAATAAAAATGCAAAAAAGAATGAGAAGCTTGTCATTAAACTGAAGCAGAGACGTTCTTGCTTTATCTTTCAGAAGGTCATACGAGGACTGTCAGGTGTGCTTTGCCATGCACAAGAGGATCAGAAACAAGAACTCACCTTGACACTGATAACCTTGCTTCCCTATTACCCCCCTGCGGAACAAAAAACACAGCTTATTAACAGAGACAACAGTATGCACACACAGATGAACAAAAGCATTGTGAATACCTGTTAGCTAAGAAGAGTAGGGAAACATATTGAGGAGTACTGGAAAACAGAGAACTAACACATCAAATGCTGTTGCCATAGAAATACACTTAAAAAATCCTTTAATATGGTGTTAATAGTGGGATTCATAATCCACTGTGAGGCGGTTCTGTGATAAAGGGTCAAATAAATGACCAGGGTGTAAATGGAATACCTCCATAACCTTAAAGCACTTAAATCAGAGATTCTGACTAACAAATAACCAAGCCTGTGGGTTACTAAATAGGGAGGAAGATTGGAGGTCGCTAGGTACGCTTGCTGAGTGCTCTTATTCTCATTTTAACCAGGTGCATTTTCATCTGATGATTTATTTTACCACTCTTCCAGAGTTTAGAGTAAGCAAAATATGGTATTAGGGTAATATCCCTCACATTATAAGTTTGATTGCAGTGTACTTCCGCTCCCTCACTTCCTGTGTAACATTTAATAAGACCCCACCTAAAGCTCTGGCAGTAAAAAAAAATCCAAAAAAGAATACCTGAATCTAAATGAAATGTACAGTAGAACTTCTGATTTAACTGGTTCCAAGAGTCCCCCAGATATGTACAAATATTGTCTGTTTTGGCTTTAACAATGTCGGGGCATTATAAATGAACAATGTCAGGTACATCAGCGAGTCTAAAACACCGAAGTAACTGCAAAGAAACAGCAAGAAGAAAGCACGCACACAAACACAAACTGCCTCTGGAGGTCAGCTGTAACGACACAGCAAGAAGAAAGCACGCACACAAACACAAACTGCCTCTGGAGGTCAGCTGTAACGACACAGCAAGAAGAAAGCACGCACACAAACACAAACTGCCTCTGGAGGTCAGCTGTAACGACACAGCAAGAAGAAAGCATGCACACAAACACAAACTGCCTCTGGAGGTCAGCTTTAACGACACAGCAAGAAGAAAGCACGCACACAAACACAAACTGCCTCTGGAGGTCAGCTTTAACGACACAGCAAGAAGAAAGCGCGCAAACAAACACAAACTGCCTCTGGAGGTCAGCTGTAACGACACAGCAAGAAGAAAGCACGCACACAAACACAAACTGCCTCTGGAGGTCAGCTTTAACGACACAGCAAGAAGAAAGCGCGCACACAAACACAAACTGCCTCTGGAGGTCAGCTGTAACGACACAGCAAGAAGAAAGCGCGCACACAAACACAAACTGCCTCTGGAGGTCAGCTTTAACTACACAGCAATTATATTTATCCTTTGCTTTCTTGTTTTCTTTTGTTGAACATTGTTAAACTGGGCAGTTACGTGAAGTGACCGCATGCAAAAAAGTGAAAAGTGGATTTTCTGCACCGCTCCATATGAAATATTGACAGTGTGAATAAGATATTAGCATATTTGTAAGCGGCTGATGTGCATTAGTTGCCTTTGTTGTCGTAGCAAATTGTCATTGCGAATGATTAGTACAGTAACACAGGATGGTCACGACGGAGTATTATGCTATCGTATGGTAAAAAGTGCTACTATGAGAACTGGCAACGTCACAAACTATGACAGAGCCATTATTCATCAGCACACCACTGCCCCTATACTGTGAGCACAAGGCAGTAGGTTTAGAGATCAGTGCAGCACATTATTTTTACATGTGTTTATAAATAAGCATGTTATTTTAGCCACAGGCTCTTCCCAAAATAGCTGCACAAAGAAAACAGGCCCCTTTCCTCCTATTACTGAGGACCTCCAGCTGACCCACAGAAGTGTGAATAGTTTAACTGAGGCCATTGGATGTGTTCCCTCAACTGACCCCTTTATTCAATAACATCTTTATGTTTCCATTTTTAATCGTCTGTTTTTTCTCTGCCAGGCTGCAACATTATTTTCTCATTGGGTTTAAGCGATGCTGTGCAGAAAATCATGCTTCACCTTTAAGATTCTTTGTTGCGATTGTAACACTTGAACACAGGTGATACTGTTGGCTTTTTCTTATGAAAAAGAACAAAACTATCTCATGAGTATGACTTCGACAAACATGTAAGTTTCTTGGTGTATCTTGCATGCCTTCGGGCTGCTGTTGAAAAGCTGTTGGCACGGCTCAGACTCACCAGATGAAGTCTCGGCAGTGTGAGCAGTAGGTGGGCTGTCGCAGGTAGGTAGCCATGAACTTGTGTCCGTTGACCTGGTGCACACGACGGCGCACTGCCCCTTGCCGTTTCCGGGGCCGCATGCGCTCCCGAAACACCCGCTCCTCATTCTCCTTGGAGGCGGCAGCGGCTGTGAAGAGACAGGGGGGAGGGGTTAGATCAGAGTGCACCTGCTAGACACGCTCGCTAGACAGCCCAGGCAATCTTCAAACAACACTGGAAAAGGACTTCCAGTACTTGTATCACCAGTGGCAATTGTGTTTCCAATCTAAAGCTGAAAAGGAGCAGTGCCACTGCTGTTGCGATGTTTTGCTCCTCTCTCTTCCTGTAGACAACCAATTTGTCCACAAAGAGATGTGCTGGGGGGTGGTGTTACAGTGTGTGGGGGGTGGTGTTACAGTGTGTGGAGGGTGGTGTTACAGTGTGTGGAGGGTGGGTGCTACAGTGTGTGGAGGGTGGTGTTACAGTGTGTGGAGGGTGGGTGCTACAGTGTGTGGAGGGTGGGTATTACAGCGTGTGGAGGGTTGGTGTTACAGTGTGTGGAGGGTGGGTTTTACAGTGTGGAGGGTGTTACAGTGTGTGGAGGGTGGTGTTACAGTGTGTGGAGGGTGAGTGTTACAGTGTGTGGAGGGTGGGTGTTACAGTGTGTGGAGGGTGGGTGTTACAGTGTGTGGAGGGTGGGTGTTACAGTGTGTGGAGGGTGGGTGTTACAGTGTGTGGAGGGTGGGTGTTACAGTGTGTGGAGGGTGGTGTTACAGTGTGTGGAGGGTGGGTGCTACAGTGTGTGGAGGGTGGTGTTACAGTGTGTGGAGGGTGGTGTTACAGTGTGTGGAGGGTGGGTTTTACAGTGTGGTGTTACAGTGTGTGGAGGGTGGGTGTTACAGTGTGTGGAGGGTGGGTGTTACAGTGTGTGGAGGGTGGGTGTTACAGTGTGTGGAGGGTGGTGTTACAGTGTGTGGAGGGTGGGTTTTACAGTGTGGTGTTACAGTGTGTGGAGGGTGGGTGCTACAGTGTGTGGAGGGTGGTGTTACAGTGTGTGGAGGGTGGGTTTTACAGTGTGGTGTTACAGTGTGTGGAGGGTGGGTGCTACAGTGTGTGGAGGGTGGTGTTACAGTGTGTGGAGGGTGGGTGTTACAGTGTGTGGAGGGTGGTGTTACAGTGTGTGTGGGAGGGTGGTGTTACAGTGTGTGGAGGGTGGGTGTTACAGTGTGTGGAGGGTGGGTGTTACAGTGTGTGGAGGGTGGGTGTTACAGTGTGTGGAGGGTGGGTGTTACAGTGTGTGGAGGGTGGGTGTTACAGTGTGTGGAGGGTGGGTATTACAGCGTGTGGAGGGTTGGTGTTACAGTGTGTGGAGGGTGGGTTTTACAGTGTGGTGTTACAGTGTGTGGAGGGTGGGTGCTACAGTGTGTGGAGGGTGGTGTTACAGTGTGTGGAGGGTGGGTGTTACAGTGTGTGGAGGGTGGGTTTTACAGTGTGGTGTTACAGTGTGTGGAGGGTGGGTGTTACAGTGTGTGGAGGGTGGTGCTACAGTGTGTGGAGGGTGGTGTTACAGTGTGTGGAGGGTGGGTGTTACAGTGTGTGGAGGGTGGGTTTTACAGTGTGGTGTTACAGTGTGTGGAGGGTGGTGCTACAGTGTGTGGAGGGTGGTGTTACAGTGTGTGGAGGGTGGGTGTTACAGTGTGTGGAGGGTGGGTTTTACAGTGTGGTGTTACAGTGTGTGGAGGGTGGGTGCTACAGTGTGTGGAGGGTGGTGTTACAGTGTGTGGAGGGTGGGTGTTACAGTGTGTGGAGGGTGGTGTTACAGTGTGTGGAGGGTGGTGTTACAGTGTGTGGAGGGTGGGTGCTACAGTGTGTGGAGGGTGGTGTTACAGTGTGTGGAGGGTGGGTTTTACAGTGTGGTGTTACAGTGTGTGGAGGGTGGGTGCTACAGTGTGTGGAGGGTGGTGTTACAGTGTGTGGAGGGTGGGTGTTACAGTGTGTGGAGGGTGGGTTTTACAGTGTGGTGTTACAGTGTGTGGAGGGTGGTGCTACAGTGTGTGGAGGGTGGTGTTACAGTGTGTGGAGGGTGGGTGTTACAGTGTGTGGAGGGTGGGTTTTACAGTGTGGTGTTACAGTGTGTGGAGGGTGGGTGTTACAGTGTGTGGAGGGTGGGTTTTACAGTGTGGTGTTACAGTGTGTGGAGGGTGGGTGTTACAGTGTGTGGAGGGTGGGTGCTACAGTGTGTGGAGGGTGGGTATTACAGCGTGTGGAGGGTTGGTGTTACAGTGTGTGGAGGGTGGGTTTTACAGTGTGGTGTTACAGTGTGTGGAGGGTGGGTGTTACAGTGTGTGGAGGGTGGTGTTACAGTGTGTGGAGGGTGGGTGTTACAGTGTGTGGAGGGTGGGTGTTACAGTGTGTGGAGGGTGGTGTTACAGTGTGTGGAGGGTGGGTGCTACAGTGTGTGGAGGGTGGTGTTACAGTGTGTGGAGGGTGGGTGTTACAGTGTGTGGAGGGTGGGTTTTACAGTGTGGTGTTACAGTGTGTGGAGGGTGGTGCTACAGTGTGTGGAGGGTGGTGTTACAGTGTGTGGAGGGTGGGTGTTACAGTGTGTGGAGGGTGGGTTTTACAGTGTGGTGTTACAGTGTGTGGAGGGTGGGTTTTACAGTGTGGTGTTACAGTGTGTGGAGGGTGGTGCTACAGTGTGTGGAGGGTGGTGTTACAGTGTGTGGAGGGTGGGTGTTACAGTGTGTGGAGGGTGGGTGTTACAGTGTGTGGAGGGTGGGTGTTACAGTGTGTGGAGGGTGGGTTTTACAGTGTGGTGTTACAGTGTGTGGAGGGTGGGTGTTACAGTGTGTGGAGGGTGGTGTTACAGTGTGTGGAGGGTGGGTGTTACAGTGTGTGGAGGGTGGGTGTTACAGTGTGTGGAGGGTGGGTGTTACAGTGTGTGGAGGGTGGGTGTTACAGTGTGTGGAGGGTGGTGTTACAGTGTGTGGAGGGTGGTGTTACAGTGTGTGGAGGGTGGGTGTTACAGTGTGTGGAGGGTGAGTGTTACAGTGTGTGGACGGTGGGTGTTACAGTGTGGTGTTACAGTGGGTAGAGGGTGGTGCTACAGTGTATATCATGGGTGGATCACGGGGGAGGGGGTGGGGCGATGTTTTGTATCAGGTATTCCCCCTTCATGACAGTCTGGACCCCCCTACCCCCAGCCTTCATGAAAGTCTGGATCCGTCCCTGTACATATATATATATATATATATATATATATATATATATATATATATATATATATATATATATATATATATATATATATATATATAATTCATCTAACCGGCCACCAGGTTGCATGGGACTAGCTCTGTAATCTGACGTCTCACACGCTTTTCATTGTCAGTCTTGCTCTTATTCCATTTTAAGGGTTTCTGAACAGTAAGACATGGCATGCTCATTTCTTGATGGTATTTATAGTGGCTTGGCTGTAAGCGATGTCTCTGGCTCACTGTCACGTAGGCCACATTACGAAACAACGGATCTGAAGCAAATCGACTTAAAAGGAATTAGGTCAGGAAACCTGGATCAAAACACCAGTGATCTTTTCTATTAATAAGAAAAAACAGCAACGAAGGAACATGCTTAAATAAACAAACAACAAAAAGTCCCACAAAACCTTTAAAATAGATACCCCATATTTAATCCAATTAAAGGAATACAGGAACTGAGGGACACCATGATCCTAACAACACAGCTATCCTTTTGAATGTGTATTCCAATCCTTTAAAAGGGTGTTCCCATGATTCACCACTAGATGGCAGTAGACCCGTGTTTGCTTGACTGCTGCACCAGAGCATCAGAATTGAGACGTTCGCCTGACTGAGGTGGGAGTCACTACAATACGTGTGTGCTTCCATTAGCCACCACCCTCAACCTGTCTACATAGCATTTCCCATTCCATTTTCTTGACCTCTCATGCTAGGTAAAACAGGCATTATAATGCTATTTCAACTGCAATTGCTACCAAATGTTCCATCTGTAAACTAGGGTGAGCACCTTTTCAAAATGCAAAAACTGGACACTATTTACATAATGATTAGCTGTAGTGATTGTGAGAGTAAAATTATTAAAATCACTAGAAATCGAACCAGCAAAAGATATTTTTGAGCTAGCTTTTCCTTTAAGTCTGTATTTCAAATAGGTTTATTTGTAGCTTTTATTGTTGTGGGCTGTTTGGCTGTCACTGTGGTTGCTGTTCTGTGTCGATGGCTGTGTTTATTCATTTTTAAAAAGGGAAACCCAGGAATGAACAGAAATGCAGCACTGTGACTGCAACACTTTACAGCATAGTGATGAAGAGTCGTTATCGGTGTAAGATGAGATGTCAGTGTGGTTCAGTGTGCGTGCCATGTGAGAGATTTCTGGGGGCGCGTCTGGATATATACATACATTTATTATATTTACTGTTTGTTTTAACTGGCGAGTGAGTGTCAGGCAATGCAAAATAATGCGGCAGGGCGGTGGGATGATGCACTATAAAAAGATATGATATGGGTTTGCTGGGGCGCTAAACTGTAAGATTGCAGTGTCTGCAGATTCGGGACAAATGCCGTCCCGGAGGCATTAAGCCTGGGACTGGGACTTCATCTTTACATTTCGGGACTGTCCCGTCCAATTAGAGACGGGTGGTCATCCTACTGTAAACTGGAAAGTCCTTGTATACTGTAGAGATTCTCTCCAGCCCTGTCTGTCTGACTGACTCATTTTAATGTTATTTTGTTTTGTGCACTTGTGGGTATTAAATATACATGTATTATTATTATTATTATTATTATTATTATTATTATTATTATTATTATTATTATTATTATTATTATTATTATTATTAATAATAATAATTGACTGGTATACGTTAATACCAGTTGAACTCAGTAACTTGTAAACTGATACTGCAGTAACCAACTATTCCAGTAAACAACACTGGCCAACAGGGCTTTCATAAAACAGAAGTGTTTTGTTTTGGGAAGTCTTATTATCCATATTCCTGGCACACACAGGATTTAACGACTGGATACGATCTGCAGGTCGTCAAATGCAAATTTCTTGAAGGTTCTGTGAGTGATTAATACAGTGTCTTTGCAATCTGATGGGCAGACATGCACCAGCCTGCCACAGAGATCCCTGCACTGCCAGTCACATTCCCTCGAGCTGCCAAAATACCAGACCTCCTAGAGCCTGATTCCCTGTGTGATTACTGTACCTGCCTCCCTATAGCCTGATTCCCAGTATGACTACTGTACCTGCCTCACCAGAGCCTGATTCCCAGTGTGATTACTATACCTGCCTCCCTACAACCTGATTCCCAGTGTGATTACTGTACCTGCCTCCCCAGAGCCTGATTCCCTATGTGATTACTGTACCTGCCTCCCTACAGCCTGATTCCCAGTTTGATTACTGTACCTGCCTCCCCAGAGCCTGATTCCCAGTGTGATTACTATACCTGCCTCCCCAGAGCCTGATTCCCACTGTGATTACTGTACCTGCCTCCCTATAGCCTGATTCCCAGTGTGATTGCTGTACCTGCCTCCCCAGAGCCTGATTCCCAGTGTGATTACTGTACCTGCCTCCCCAGATCCCAGCATTTGTCTCCCTGTATACTGCCTCTGTCCTTCTGGATTGCAAACATCACAAACACAATCTTTCCTGTAGAAGGGGCTCAGCACAGTTGTAACAGAGTTGTCTTATTGGAAAACGGTCAAGGTCACTGAGGTGGAAGACCCCTGCAAAACACCAGACACCAAGACCGTTCCATTTGATCACAGTTAAGGGGGGAAGGGGGGGGGGGTTCTTAAGTCAACTATACTCTTCTAAAACACCCTTCACCTTGGTATCTCTGGAAACATTTTTGTTTGCTTTGTTTTAGTGGTAATGGGCCATTTTTCAGAAGTCTGTGAGGAATACAGATGAAAGGCAACAAAGATCCTGTGCTTCAGGAGTTAATGAATATACACTACCGTTCAAAAGTTTGGGGTCACTTAGAAATGTCCTTGTTTTCGAAAGAAAAGCAAATTTTTTGTCCATTAAAATAACATCAAATTGATCAGAAATACAGATATACAGTAGATATTGTAAATGTTGTAAATGACTATTGTAGCTGGAAACGGCTGATTTGTAATGGAATATCTACATAGGCGCACAGACGCCCATTATCAGCAACCATCAGCCCTGTGTTCCAATGGCACTGGCTAATCCAAGTTTATCATTTTAAAAGGCTAACTGATCATTAGAAAACCCTTTTGCAATTAAGTTAGCACAGCTGAAAACTGTTGTGCTGATTAAAGAAGCAATAAAACTGGCCTTCTTTACACTAGTTGAGTATCTGGAGCATCAGCAATTGTGGGTTCGATTACAGACTCAAAATGGCCAGAAACAAAGAACTTTCTTCTGAAACTCGTCAGTCTATTCTTGTTCTGAGAAATGAAGGCTATTCCATGCGAGAAATTGCCAAGAAACTGAAGATCTCCCTTCACAGAACAGTGCAAACTGGTTCTAACCAGAATAGAAAGAGCAGTGGGAGGCCCCAGTACACAACTGAGCAAGAGGAAAAATGCATTAGTGTCTAGTTTGAGAAACAGACGCCTCATAGGTCCTGAACTGACAGCTTCATTGAATAGTACCCGCAAAAGCCCACTCTCAACGTCAACAGTGAAGAGGCGACTCCGGGATGCTGACCTAGGTAAAGTTGCAAAGAAAAAGCCATATCTCAGACTGGCCAATTAAAAGAAAAGATTAAGATGGGCAAAAGAACACAGACACTGGACAGAGGAAGATTGTAAAAAAGTGTTATGGACAGACGAATCTAAGTCTGAGGTGTTCGGATCACAGAACATTTGTGAGACGCAGACCAAATGAAAAGATGCTGGAGGAGTGCTTGACGCCATCTGTGAAGCATGGTGGAGTCAATGTGATGGTCTGGGGGTGCTTTGGTGGTGGTAAAGTGGGAGATTTGTACAGGGTAAAAGGGACTGGAAGAAGGAAGGCTATCATTCCATTTTGCAACGCCATGCCATACCCTGTGGACGGTGCTTGATTGTAGCCAATTTCCTCCTACAACAGCTCCAAACTATGCAAGAACTATTTAGGGAAGAAGCAGTCAGCTGGTATTCTGTCTATAATGGAGTGGCCAGCACAGTCACCGGATCTCAACCCTACTGAGCTGTTGTGGGAGCAGCTTGACCGCATGGTACGTAAGAAGTGAGAACTAGAATGCCAAAGATCTGCAATGCTGTAATTGCTGCTAATGGAGGATTCTTTGATGAAAGCAAAGTTTGAAGGACACAATTATTATTTCAATTAAAAATCATTATTTCTAACCTTGTCAATGACTATATTTCTTATTCATTTTGCTATATTTCCTATTCAAACTCATTTCATGTATGTGTTCATGGAAAACAAGGACATTCCTAAGTGACCCCAAACTTTTGAACAGTAGTGTATACTCTATCAGCCTTCTGTCTGAGAACACAGCCACATTAGATGGAAGATGTAGTACATGTTTGGCTTGGTCTCTTCGATTCACAATCTGTAACAATCCAACACCATGCCAGGGCTCAAACCTAGTCCTCTGCTCAGTTTAACAAGCTACGTTTATAATGCAGGCAACAGCAAACATCTACTACAAGGACCAATAGAAAAGGAGTTCACAACCTTTTAGTGCGACATAACCAAACCATACGATGAAATACTGACAGCTACCATAGGTCAAACAAAATTGGTCTGACATAGTAAATGTGTCTTTATTATCACCCTGAGCTCAGTGGAGAGCAGTCTCCAGTGTGTACGTGTGCGACTGTCACTGTGTGCACAGTGGAACTGATCCCAATCTGCTTATCTCAGCCCAGCGGTCCCCAGGAAACAACACAAATTGCTCCTGTCTACTGCCTGCTGAGCGGCTGTGCTGTGGGAGTCTGAACCAGCAGCAGGTCCCATTGAGAGTCCAGACTGGCGACTGGGAGGGCCGTCGCTATGGTTTCTAATGGGAGGCTTATGAGATGGTAATCTATCACTGAGCAGGCAGGCTGCGATTTCTGAAGAGGAGGGGAAGGAGGAGCCTGCCCCTTTTATTTCACAGCTTTTCTGTTTAACCTTCATTGAACCACTTCGATCAGAGAAAATCAAGGCACAAACAAAATGGCTGATGCCATTACAATAATGTATTACTGTTCAAATGCCAAGCAGAAGCAGAAACATTTATCAGTTTCATAGCTGCTCATTAAACACAAACCTCTGTTTAACATTTGAACATTTCAGCAGTTTTGTCAGCTTGTTGTCCATCTGGTTGAATGCACAGGGGAATTAATAAATGTGTTAAACAAGTGACACAAATATATGAACAATCATAAACTAATCCAGAACATCTTTGTTCTGCAGTCTGCACTAGTCTTATTAAAGTGCTGCATGCAACGCAATATCTGCAGGGCTGATAACTCAGAGGGCCTGTCGGGATTAACCTTTTGCCTTCCCACTTAAGGTGGAACACGCATGCTCAATTTTGTTGCCTTGAATCCATAACTTCTGTTCTGTCAAAACTGTGATATTTCTGCAAACCTGTAGTACTTGCTGCATACTAGATTCCTTGCAGAATATCGACGGTTGTTTTTAAACAAGGAGACATTGGCCAGGATGTCTGGAAGGTTAAAATAATCTGTGAGTGTCCTGGCCAAGACTGAGGTGGACAAAAAAATGTTTTTATCTCGGGTAACATTGGGGTGCATTTTGATGGAATGAGCACAGTTGTGTTTTACAGAATGGGTTCATGGTGCATTTGGAATTGTTTAATAAGACTGTACAGGGACTAAGCACATATCTGTGAAGGTCCCAGTCTGCAGTCCAATGAGCAAGCAGCGGTGCAGTAGCAAAAGGCATCACACTGCAGGCTCTTCTAATGTGAGAGTCAGTGGCACATGGCACTGAGAGGTTAATAAAACCACATGCCAAGGAAATGGTTTATTTATTTACCCCCTTTGTGGAAAAAGAATCATCAATATATATTCCTTCCAATGAGTACGTGAAAAAATGCTGCAAGACAAGCAACCATGTACCCAGTGCTAACACACTAGAACTGCAACTGCTGATTCTAAATCACAAGGCTCTGTATATCACCTAGATTCTTCTATTACTGTACCGATCTATTTACCTGTTTAATATCCTGCTGTGCATGTTCAGTATGATTCTCTATTATTGGTTCTGTTTAGATGAATATCACTTACGCGTACTAACTATTCCAGGGTGCACTGAAGCCCTTGAAGCACTGCGCTAGAGACCCAAGGCTTGACACTGACACCGTAACTGTAACTCATACTGTTTTTATTTACTTATTTTTTTGTTTAGTAAAATGACTGCTGAAGACACACAGAGTTTCTGTGCTTGGGTTATCAGTAGAGTGTCCGATTTTAACCTGATTTAACCAGATTTCTCCCCCTGAATGCTTTTTTTCTGTATTCGGGTTAAACCCAAAAACTCCCCGAACAGGCACATACTGTATATGAATAAGGACATGCGCAGTTGTCTGCGATTCAGACGCAACAGAAAAGAACTGGCGCAGATGACGGTGCGCTGATCTACCTATTAATATGTGGCTTTTTAGTGTAATATATATATATATATATATATAATCAAAATTACAGCAATATAGCTTTAAGGTTTTTGCTTTTTTTGCACACTTTTCTTCCCAGTTATTTGTTTTATGAGTGTGTGTTTAAGCCAAGAGCATTTAGATGCAACGGTTGATAGTTTCTCTTGTAAACAGCATAGAGTAAAGTTGTTTATTTTCCCGTATGTTCTGTGTGCAATTATTCTCCACTACAAAGTAAAAAACTTGATTGGAACAGAGAAATGCCTACACATACAGTATGTGAGTGTGTGAGAGAGAGAGAAAGAGAGGAGAGAGAGAGAGAGAGAGAGAGAGAGAGAGAGAGAGAGAGAGAGAGAGAGAGAGAGAGAGAGAGAGAGAGAGAAATGTAGTCAAACGTTTTCATACCCCAATGTACGTACATTCAGGATTTAAACTGTTGACGACAACGTTGTTGTCAAAACTTTGTGCTTAAGCATTTGTTTATATCTTTCTAAATAAAAGCTGATTTCTACCTGATTTTCTTAATTGATTATACATAAAAAAAAATCCACCTGCTTTCACACAATTTTTTTATTAAATAATTTTACCCTATTTTTAGAAAAAAACATTTACCCAAAAATCAGATGCTCTAGTTATTAGAAAGACTAATCTAATCAACAGCATGAAGGTCACTCTTGAAATCAGGACTTAAAGGATGTGTTGCAGTAAGAATACCTCTGTTAAGAAAGGGGAACAAGACTAAAAGGCTAAAATATGCACAAGAACACAGAAATTGGACTATGGAACAACGGTCAAATGTGCTTTGGACTGTTGATTTGATGGACAACGACACCAGTCCCTTCTGCCAGTTCTGTTGTCAATTCAACGCTTGTCTTCTTTCTATTCTTTAAGGATATTATGTTCAAGTACTGCTCATCCTTGTTAGGCAGCTTTTTGTCATGCAAGACTGACATACAGTAGAAAGCCCAAATAATATCTCCCTGGCGTAAATAGCAGCCACCAGCTTCAGAATCCGAGATTCACTCATCTTGACTGCATGATATATATCTCCATTGAATCGGGTGGGTAAATGATGTCTTAAGATCGAGCGCATCTTATATTTTGGTCTTTAACTACCACAGCAGGCAGCTCCCTGTGTATCAGAATGTGCTTCACTGTACCTTTCGCCCTGTGTATCAGCATGTGCTTCACTGTACCTTTCGCCCTGTGTATCAGCATGTGCTTCACTGTACCTTTCGCCCTGTGTATCAGCCTGTGCTTCACTGTACCTTTCGCCCTGTGTATCAGCATGTGCTTCACTGTACCTTTCGCCCTGTGTATCAGCATGTGCTTCACTGTACCTTTCGCCCTGTGTATCAGCATGTGCTTCACTGTACCTTTCGCCCTGTGTATCAGCATGTGCTTCACTGTACCTTTCGCCCTGTGTATCAGCATGTGCTTCACTGTACCTTTCGCCCTGTGTATCAGCATGTGCTTCACTGTACCTTTCGCCCTGTGTATCACTGTACCTTTCGCCCTGTGTATCATCACGTGCTTCACTGTACCTTTCGCCCTGTGTATCAGCACGTGCTTCACTGTACCTTTCGCCCTGTGTATCAGCATGTGCTTCACTGTACCTTTCGCCCTGTGTATCAGCATGTGCTTCACTGTACCTTTCGCCCTGTGTATCAGCATGTGCTTCACTGTACCTTTCGCCCTGTGTATCAGCCTGTGCTTCACTGTACCTTTCGCCCTGTGTATCAGCCTGTGCTTCACTGTACCTTTCGCCCTGTGTATCAGCATGTGCTTCACTGTACCTTTCGCCCTGTGTATCAGCATGTGCTTCACTGTACCTTTCGCCCTGTGTATCAGCATGTGCTTCACTGTACCTTTCACAGGAGCTAAACACCCACAGGGTCATCACCCGAGCCATTTTAACTCACAGGGATTGCATGGGTTACAGTAGCCTGTATAAATGAATCTTAGAAATAAGAAATCCAAAATGAACTGGGAGTATGACGGCATGGTGAGCTGCCTGGTGCCCAGTAGTGCAATCAACCATTCAGGTACAAGTGCCAGGATGCAGAAATATTAATAGTGAAACAAGGCCTTTGCTACTCAAGCACTATTGGACAAGAGTTTTTCCTGCTCCTGCCTCCCTACCTCCCCTGATGTGCTTTCACAGTTAATTAGACCGAGTGGCCACAGACAATGATTGAGAAATTTTCAAGAGGCGTTCTTTTTCTAAATTACCAATGAAAAGCTTTCTTTGACTATTAACATTTGCCAGGCACTCAGAGGGAAAGCCGGCTCCATAATTAATCATGAATATTCCCCCAGCGAATCCAATCTCAATATGAATTGTACAGTACCACTGGATTTAATTAGAATCTGTACAAGTCTGCATCCTTGTATGCTACACAGCTGGGGGCTTTCGAACGTGTTCTTCTCTATTACAGCATGCAGTAATCAGTTATACTACAGGATCAGGTAGGGATTCAAATCTCAGACTCCATTAATCCTCGTAGGGTCATCTGGGGTACATGTGAGGCAATTTCCACATCTTTCATTCAGTACTGATTTTCTAGTATTCATTAAACTCTAAAATAAGAAATTTGTTGTGCATTTACTGACAAGTCAGTTCTTACACTGCAACAGTTAAAGTATTAAAATAGAAGCATACTTGTAATTTGTGTTACTTTTAAGTAAAAGAAAAAATACTGTTACAGATGTTGGTTTTCTCAAAGTCAAACAACCGGTTATTTATTCAGTTCCACAACCGTTACAGTTGTGGTAAAGTGTCCTTGGCAATGCCAACTCTGATAAAAATGTCAACTACGTCAAGCACTAGTTCTAAATAGGTGGTATTCCTGATTATTTTGCTTTACAAAACCCCCCATCTGTCTATGGTAAAACCTTGTATTGCATGTTTTATTACAGCTACAATCAACTTTAACTAGTTGTTGAACCATGTTGCATTTGTCTGACTACAAATGCTGCTGTCCCTTGTAAACAGGGCTCTGGTTTGAACACACTGTACACTACCTGCCACTTTACTAGGGTTAAGCAACTGCTTGTCCTGATCACAGCCTTGACACAACGTGGCAGACCCTGCAAGACGCTGCAAGAGGTCTTGAGGGATGTTAATCCATTTAGTCATTCATACTGCATGCAGTTCATGCAGAGCTGAATACAGGATCGCAATGACGAATGCGTCGTTCAAGTTCATCCCAAGCCTGCTCAATCTGATTGCGTTCCGGGGATACGGTGGCCCCTTGCAATGCCTCTGGAAGTCTCTGAAAGTAGTTACTGCCATCGGGGTACAACAGCAGCACTGTTTACAGTACAGAGTGGTGGGACAGGCCACAGTCTGATTTGATATGCTGAAGTTATTGTCTGTTTACAAGCTAGATCTGCTTGGAGTCTCATGGTTCAAACGCAACACAGAGAGATTCCACCCCACCCGTGTCCTCACTGCCTGACACTCCATAAAGCAGGATGGTGTTTATAACTGGCCAGGGTAGAGCCTGTCAAGGAGAATGCCGCTAGGAATCACCAGCTGAAAAATTTGTTCCGTTTCTCAGGATCCTGACACTCCTAATTGTCTTGCACAAAGTTTACAGGTCCCTGTGTGCCAGGACTGCTTTGTATACATGCCAGTATCATTCATGGTTATCATTAAAATGATCATTAACCAGCCTTGTGTTTTTTTAAGTCAAAACTTTAGGGAGAGCATCATTTAAAAAGCTGTTCTATTTGTATTTCTATACCCAGCCAACATATTCACAACGACAGTATCTGCAACAAGGTCATCGGCTTCTTTTCAGAAGGTCAGACAACAAGCTTTTAAAATCTTTTTTTTTTTTTTTGGTTTGTTTTTTTTAAATCACAGGATTACAAATTAATTCCTCTGTGGTTTATTATAATACATTCCCTGTATGGTTTATTATAATACATTCCCTGTGTGGTTTATTATAATACATTCACTGTGTGGTTTATTATAATACATTCACTGTGTGGTTTATTATAATACATTTCCTGCGTGGTTTATTATAATACATTCCCTGTGTGGTTTATTATAATACATTCACTGTGTGGTTTATTATAATATATTCCCTGCATAGTTTATTATAATACATTCCCTGTGTGGTTTATTATAATACATTCCCTGCATGGTTTATTATAATACATTCCCTCTGTGGTTTATTATAATACATTCACTGTGTGGTTTATTATAATACATTCACTGTGTGGTTTATTATAATATATTCCCTGCATAGTTTATTATAATACATTCCCTGCGTGGTTTATTATAATACATTCCCTGTGTGGTTTATTATAATACATTCACTGTGTGGTTTATTATAATACATTCCATGTGTGGTTTATTATAATACATTCACTGTGTGGTTTATTATAATACATTCCCTGTGTGGTTTATTATAATACATTCACTGTGTGGTTTATTATAATACATTCACTGTGTGGTTTATTATAATACATTCCCTGTGTGGTTTATTATAATACATTCCCTGTGTGGTTTATTATAATACATTCACTGTGTGGTTTATTATAATACATTCACTGCATAGTTTATTATAATACATTCCCTGTATGGTTTATTATAATACATTCACTGCATAGTTTATTATAATACATTCCCTCTGTGGTTTATTATAATACATTCACTGTGTGGTTTATTATAATACATTCACTGTGTGGTTTATTATAATACATTCCCTGCATAGTTTATTATAATACATTCCCTCTGTGGTTTATTATAATACATTCAATGTGTGGTTTATTATAATACATTCACTGTGTGGTTTATTATAATACATTCACTGTGTGGTTTATTATAATACATTCACTGTGTGGTTTATTATAATACATTCACTGTGTGGTTTATTATAATACATTCCCTGTGTGGTTTATTATAATACATTCACTGTGTGGTTTATTATAATACATTCACTGTGTGGTTTATTATAATACATTCACTGTGTGGTTTATTATAATACATTCCCTGTGTGGTTTATTATAATACATTCCCTGCGTGGTTTATTATAATACATTCCCTGCGTGGTTTATTATAATACATTCCCTGCATAGTTTATTATAATACATTCCCTCTGTGGTTTATTATAATACATTCCCTGTGTGGTTTATTATAATACATTCACTGTGTGGTTTATTATAATACATTCCCTGTGTGGTTTATTATAATACATTCACTGTGTGGTTTATTATAATACATTCCCTGTGTGGTTTATTATAATACATTCACTGCATAGTTTATTATAATACATTCCCTCTGTGGTTTATTATAATACATTCCCTCTGTGGTTTATTATAATACATTCACTGTGTGGTTTATTATAATACATTCACTGTGTGGTTTATTATAATACATTCACTGCATAGTTTATTATAATACATTCCCTCTGTGGTTTATTATAATACATTCCCTGCGTGGTTTATTATAATACATTCCCTGCGTGGTTTATTATAATACATTCACTGTGTGGTTTATTATAATACATTCACTGCGTGGTTTATTATAATACATTCCCTCTGTGTTTTATTATAATACATTTACTGTGTGGTTTATTATAATACATTCCCTGCATGGTTTATTATAATACATTCCCTGCATAGTTTATTATAATACATTCCCTCTGTGGTTTATTATAATACATTCACTGCGTGGTTTATTATAATACATTCACTGTGTGGTTTATTATAATACATTCACTGTGTGGTTTATTACAATACATTCCCTCTGTGGTTTAGCCTTCTGTTTACTCAAGTTTATCTGAAGGCAGGCCTTGTTGGCAGTTCAGTGTGTTTCTAAAAGCTGTTCCGCTGTAGGGACTGTTGTCCTTGAAATCTGCTTGCTACCGTACAGTACAACACCACTCTGACCAAATAAAAACCAGCTTGCTGTTGTGCAACCTGGTAATGCAAAATCTGTAGTCCAACCTAAAATCTTAAACAGTAAACCCATTGACTACACCAGACAACATGCCTTTGTGTCAACCTACTGTAGCTATATCTTTCCAGAGTTTCTGCTGAGAAACTGCAACATGTAAAGTGTCCGAAAATGTGTATGCTAATAACATAATGGTAGTACACCCTCCCCTGGTTATATCGCCCCTCGTTATACTGCGGATTCGGATATATCACAGTCCTGGAGTTGGCTCCCCATTTTTACTGTCTAACTGCTTATGTCTTAGCTGCAATATGCATAGGCACTTCGAATTACTGTTCATTTTATTTCGTACTGCACATCGCAAACAACAATATACTTTTTTTTTTTTTTAAAAGCATTAATCATAGTGTTATTAATATACAAATGTATGGCACAATAACACAAAATAACTTAAATATCTACTTGTTTGAATGTTTTTTATTTTAGCCAACGTGTTCACGTGTGGCAGCAATGCACTAGCAAAAGCCACAAGGCAGTGACGTCAGCTCCCTAGCAACAAGCCTCCTATATTGTTGTTGTGAATGGATTATTTCAATGCAGCAGGTTTGTGCATTTGAGAAAGAAGAGAAATTAATTGGAGATTGAAGTTGCTAAGAAGCAATTACCCTCTGCTGTATAAATTAAAATGACGTGCTGCTTTTTATACAACAAATGAGAAAAAGCAGGTTGTGTTGAGGATTTATACTGGACCCTGACACGCCCATTAAAACGAGGGAGTGGTTGTACTGTAGTTATTTTGTTAGTCTATTTGTTTTTCTGTGGGTCGCTCTCTATATCGCGGCCCTCGATATATAGGGGATTTATACTGGACCCCGACACCAGCGATACATCGAGTGGGAGGTGTATTTAGTACAGTCATAGAGAGGAAAAACCAAGCAAACCATTTACGTGCCGTTCATGGCTATGTCCTTAAGCAAGCAATCTTCTTTTTTCTAGATAGTGCCATCTGGACACAAGCCCTATTTCCAGTCCAGCACATAGGCCAGTTTTTATGAATATTCATGAGCCAATTCAGAACAAGACTTTTTTAAGACAACAATTTCAGGAAAAAGCCTATAGGTCACACCGGTGTATAAGTCGCTCCCCCCTTTTTAGGCCCCCCTAAAAATACCTATAAAATAGGCTTATACAAAGGTTTTTACAGTACTATTCATCACCAAATCAACTTGGCTCATCAGGCACCTATAATTTATTTTTTTAGCCACGTTTCACACAGAAATGTCCGATAAACGATGATATCATTACTGTGAAGAAATCCACTGCGTGCCTACTGAGGTTGTTTTAGTGCAGTTTTAACACACCCACCCCCCCAACCCCCCCCACACAAACAAACTGCACATTAAGTAATCAAACTGAATTCATATAAGAACTGTTGTTTAGAACAGGATTAACTATTGCGATTGTCACTGCTTTTTGCAACCCAACTGTGTGTATACTTGTGAATAGGATGGCTTGAACGGTGACGTCAGACCCGGAACAGAAACACACAACAGGTAGTACTGGGGTTGAAACTGAGACACTATGGCATTCAGCTTTTAATAAATCAAAATAAAACGTTTGAACAAAACACAGAACACTGAACAAACAAAACGGCGCGGTGGCCAAAACAAAAAGACAAACACAGTAGAGGAGCACTAAACAAACAAGTGCTGTGCTGAGGTGGTTGAGCACCAGGAGCAATTGTAATAGAATTTAATATTTTACCTCCTCTCCACACCCATTCTCCACTCACAACACACGACCCCGGGTGAGTGAAAGACTGCACCTTTTATGAGCTGTACTGAGACTCGATTGCTAATCAATCATTCAATTGGAATCTCGGTACATCTGCATGTGAACTAATCTGTGCACTCCCCGTGCTCACATATTAATGCACATTGTATCTGCATGTGAAGTGATTGTGCAATCCTTGTGCTTAAATACAACTATATATTTTTATTTGTGCTCCACAGCACCATTATATCCCGTGCACCAATACACACACACACTCACCAACATTAACACCACAGGCAATATAATGCAACATATGCACAGGAGCAGGGCACATTGTCACAGTACTTAAACTGTATTAAGAGCAAAAGGTGAACTCGCAACCGCATTTAAGCTGTGTGTGTGTGTACAAGGCCAAAGAGTGCTCAAATTATAAACTTTTAGCAAGGGGAACTACACAGAAATCACACATTTTGTGACCCCCTTCCCTCCCTTCCCCCTGCACTGATATTTTTGTCAGGACATTCCCCTTCTGTCATCACTCAAATCTGGGATGGATAGGACTACATTTTTGAAAAAAATGTTATTCTTGTAAAGATTTAAAGCGTGTGTAGAAGTGACCAGCTGTCAGGAAGTCTGCTGCTTCCCTATTTAACATAGTTATACATATCAATAGTGGAAGGGATGGTGTAAAAACAGGAACAAGACAAAATGGTCCAGAACCACATTTTAATCAAATCAATGCTAATGGCATTAAACAAATAAAGTAAACAAAGACAGTGGAGAAAGTGACACACACTTGAGAAAAATATTTTAGGGACGAAAAGCAATTAATAATTAAATTGGTTCTCATTCCCAAAATAGTCTTCTCTAGTGTGTGTAACTTTCTCAGCTGTTTTTAAATGCAATATAATTAATTATAATGCCGTTCTGGGTCGGGGCTCGTTCCGAGTCTAATGTAAATTTAAAACTTAAGCTTGAATTGTCTTTTTTTATGTGCATCATCATCAGAGGCTCATTGTAGCCACAAAGTAACAAAAATTTAGCTTGACCTCAGTGAATCGATTTCTCTTATGTTTAACTTAAAAAAAACACACAGCATGAACAGTGTACTCAATACAGATTTTTTTGCTTGTCGGCAATTCATCAGGGCACACCATCTTTGTTTGCTTTGTATCCCTCCTAGCCTCACTTTGGGGAATGGAATGTGATGCACGCATAATATTTTTGAAAGAGGTCGTTGAAATTTTAGTGACTGTGCCTAATTTGATTTCATTAAACATGTCCTCGGGGGTATTCTGTTGGCTTCAGCTATTGATGCCTCCAAACAAGAGGCTATATAGCTTCAAATACTGCAAACATGCAGTTCAATATGCGACTATAATTTGCAGTTAACCTTGCTAATTACCCTCCTTGTGTTTGACGTCAGAGGCAATGCTAAATCAGTGGAACTGAAACCATGATTTCTGGGGCCACTTGCCTTAGATGCAGCGTGCCATGCAATTGTTTTTATACATTTCAGAATTTGTGAAAACAGTAGTAGATTTTTCACATAAAAAATTATACAAGAGTGTATTTCTTTTTGATTCGAACTAGATTCAAAAAGCATGTAAGAGAAGAAACATGTTTTTCTAAACAAATCCAAAAATGAATCTGATTTTAATCCAAACTTATTTTGCCTCATGATTGCTTCTTGATTGTAAAATGAAAAAGAACTCAACAGTGCACAAAGAAAGCATGAAACATGCAAGAACAGACATATATTAGGTGCTGGCAGGTTGAAGCCTAACTATTGCCTTATGGCTTCTACAAATAAGTCTCTAATCTGGAAGCCCATGTAGTATAGAAGACTCTCCTAACCTAGTCAAAGCTGGACGTTTCAGAGTATACCTGCAGAAGTGCAAAGAGAAACGTGAGCTGAGCCTGCCACAAGGAGACACATGAGCAGTTTTACATTCAAGTGCTTCACCGTGGAGCAGAGTGTCCTCTTCTTACCTCTGACTGCTGTGTCATGATAATCTCCAAGCGACAGAATGTGGCTGCCTAGCAACCGCCTTAACTGTACTTTTGGAGCTGGCTTACTTACAGCAGTAAATGGAGAAACCATTCTGCGGTTGCTGTATATCATTACTGAGCCTACACTCTGCATGTGCTTTCCTTTTATGCACTGTATTAGCAAGGTATGTCAGTGCAGTAACAGGCATACATGATGTATGCTGGGCAGGCTGGTATGATGTTAATCCAGGCCAGGGGGCAGTATAGAGTCCAGACTGAATTGTAGGCACAAGCACAGAGCAGAGCTATTTTTGTAGTCATATGCTTCAGACCACACACAGCCTAGCTCCACAGCTCTATTCTACAACACGCATGTCACAGCGTCCGGTGCTTCTATTACTCAGTTCGCTAGCTAACCCATGCTACTCTGGATACATCCTGGGCACATCTGCACAGCTAGGTGCTAAAGAACTATCAGCATTACATTTACGCTTTCTTTTTTAAGTCTAACAAAGTGTCAGAAGGTCAGAAATGGTGCAGCTGCAAATTCATTGCTGGTGCCAGCATTGCAATGCTGACTCCAGATTTACACTGAGGTGATTTCTACAGTTGCATTTTTATTCCACAAGGTGGAGACCTCTTTCTCCTAGGCTGAAGTGCCACTCAAGCTTAAAAGTGCAGTAAGAGCCTAAAAAAATACAAGCAAACAAAAAAAAAAGCAAAAATCTGAAAAGCCCAACCTAAAATGTGAAACGGTTAACCCATTAGCGACAACCCAGACATTACGGCTTTGTGTCTTTGCATGAGTGCAGTAGATCTAACTGTTTCCAAAGTTTGTTGAGAAACTGTAATATGTGATGACCTATAATTACAGCCCTGCATTTTTCACTTGTTTTTTTACCTGTAATTTAGTTATCCAGCTACAAGATGTCGATATAGCCTTCACAGTAAGCCATGTAATAAGCAATCTTTAACAGTCACCACATTACATTACTTTAACCATTTTAATTGGTCATCCCATTACTACGCAGTAGGGTTGGCAGTGCTCCCGGTTTGGCTCTGGCTCCGGAGTGGCTCCAGTGGTTCAGCTCCAACTCCAAGCTGGCACCAAAGCTGAAAGAGACCCCTGCTCTAGCTCCAGATCTGACAGAGACCTCTTGCTCCAGCTCCAAGCTGGCTCCAGAGATGACAGAGACCGGCTCAAAGATAAATTTAGATTCTGAAATATTATTTGTTCAACATTTGTGGAACTTAGCCTTCTTCTTTGGTCATTAAGTAAAACCCCTGCTTTGAAGAAGAGTCTTTCCGTTTCCACTGATGTTGCACACAAAAGAAACAATGTGACAGTTTTGCTAGCAAAGGCAAGCAATCTTTGTGATTCCTCCAGCAAATCCAGAGGGCTTGAGTCTAAAGGCTCTCTCTTTTCAGCTGCATCACACACCTACAACTCATTGTCTAATGCAGATCCTGCAAAGTCATCATCATCATCTTCTGTGCTCCTGTCAGAAAGCTGGCAGATGCTCTAACTGTCACATGGATGTGCTCTCTTGGCTGGAACTAGATTCCATTCAGGAGGTCAAGTGCTCTGCGAATTCCAACCACTGTGGGCACAATGAGAGACGCTGTAGGATACTTTGCCCCAGAAAGAGTTGTGGTTGGTTCCTGAAATGGCTTTAGCATCTCATTCACTTCTTCCAGAAGCAACTTCTCCTCAGCAGCAATGTTTAGTGCTAGTCTCTTCAATTTCAAGGCTGCAATTTCAAACTGCTCCGCTTGTTGGATTGCCTTTTAAATCACTGGCAAGCTTGAGTTCCATCTTGTAATGCAGACTCTGGGAATCTTCACTGATGCAGACCCACTTTCAGCCAGGTGCACCTTTGAATATGCATTCCAAACACTGCATTGTCAATCACTGCAGATATCTCCTCTAGTGACATCTGCTTTCCTTGCCTGGGAAAAATAAATCTCCTGTAGACAAAGGTGCAATGCATGAGCTCAACAAGGGTGCCGTTTCAAATTAAGAAGTTGGCAGCACATACAACATTGGCACCACTGTCAGTAACAGCACATACAACTTGCTTTAAATCGAAAACAAAAACGTTTTGCACTGAGAAGGCAATGTTCACCCCAGTATGGGCTTCATCAGCAGGAATGCAGTCAATGCATTTTGCAATCAAATTCCACTTCTGGTCAACAAGGAGGCACGTTACTGCTAGAAAATGCTTCTGATTTTTGGTACAGGTCCACAGATCAAATGTAATGGCAACATGTGATGCAGACATTAGTTCTTGTTTTAAAGTGACTACAATGCCTGATTATGTATTGCTCAACATAATTGCTCAGCATAATCAACATATTGCTCTTCTGAAACTGTCTTTCTTGAGGGGGCGAAGACAAACACACGCTGTCTGCTTGCGAAGACAAACACACGCTGTCCCCTGAAGCATGTGCCGTCAGCTGACCAATTCTTTTACACACTGCAGGCTCACCATGCAGCCACCTCAGAGCTACAGCGTCGGAGGACAACGCAGCTCTGGGCAGCTTACAGGCAAGCCTGCAGGCGCCCGGCAAGACTACAGGGGTTGCTGGTGCACGGTGAGCCGAAAAGTGATACCAAACACTTTGGAATCCCAGAAAAAAAGTGCATTACAATAGTCGACTCTCGATGAAACAAAGGCATGCATTAGCCTCTCAGCATCAGATACAGAAACAATAGATCTGAGTTTAGCTATATTTCTCAAATGATGAAAAGATGCCTTAGTAATTTTCTTAATATGGGACTCAAATGATAGAACAGGATCAAAAATGACCCCCAAATTTCTTGCTTCAAGTTTTAGTTCTGAGGAAAAGCTGCTAAGATCTATTTTATAGAAATCAACATTTTTGAATTGGTGCTGTGAACCCACAAGCATGACCTCCGTTTCATCAGAGTTCAACATCAGAAAATTCTGTGACATCCAACACTTTATATCCACAAAGCAAGCAGCTAATAGCGCCCCAGTAGTGGGATTGTCTGGATTGAAAGACAAGTACAGCTGAGTATCATCTGTGTAACAGTGGAAATTCACTCCATGCCTGTGGATAATATCACCTAATGGCAACAACAAGGGACCTAAAATAGAACCCTGAGGAACACCACAGACAACCTCTGACAAATCAGACTTCATCTCCCCGACAGAAACGTACTGAAAACCCATCGGAAAGACCTAAACCAAGAATGGACCCTGCCTGCCAAACCCACTCAACTCCCAAGCCGATTTAATAAAAATTTTGAACCATTATTGGAGGTAGAAGTAATAGAAGGTGCATTTACTAATTTATCTATAGATGAAGAAAGAAATTTGGGATTTTTTTTTTTTTTTCAGTCAGGTTAGAATAGCATAGAGCTCTAGCCTGGGAGAAAGCCTTCTTATATTTAACTTTGTGGCTTTTCCATGAACATGCAGTTTCTTTTGGAAAACGCCCTCCGTGTTTTAACTGGAGCTATAGTATCAAAAATGTTAGTCGTGGAGGTGTTATAGGTGTCAACCAACCATTTAACGATACAGCCTGAGCAACTGGCAATAAAATAAAAGCCTCACAAAACTGTGTAGCTGTTAATCAGTTAACTACCTGAGTTTTAATTATACGAGCCTGGCTCTTTACAATTAAGGGTAGTTTAATCTCAAAATGAATTGCAAGATGATCAGAAATAGAAAGGTGAGAAGTTACTGTATTTTGAACATCCAAACCGTAAGAAATCTCTAGATCTAAAGCATGCTCATGATTATGAGTAGGACCTCTAACATGCTGTACTTAATTTAGAGAATCCAATAGCTTCAAAAATTCTGAACCATTACTATCAGTATCAATTTCCACATGGATATTAAAGGCACCCATAAAAGCCCTATCACAGTTAACAGACAATATAAATAACAAAATCACCAAATTCAGTCAAAAAATGTAAATTAGACTTGGGTGGATGAGATACAATTGCAATAAGAACAGGTAATTTGCTATCAATAATTAGCATGAGTAATTAAAAGGATAAATATCCCTTCAAGATTTCTTGTTTGATTTTAAGTTCAGTGCTGAAGAAAGTGGCAAGCCCACCTCTGGACCAGTAAGACAAGCACTCTGAAGAAAAGAGTAATTTAGGAGAAAAAAAAAAGGAGAAGCTTCAATCAAAGAAACATTCTCATCAACTCTGTGCCAAGTTTCGGTTAAAGATCAAATATCAAGGTTATAATCTGAGACAGTTTCACTGATCAGGGGCACTTTATTTGACAGAGATCTAACATTAAATACAGCCAGACATAAAATAGTATTTTCAGGAGCTTGTGGCTTAGCGTAGGTGACAAGGATGGGTAACACATTACTAGAACACACACCTCTGAATCTGCTGAGTGGTAATAGCAGTGGGTAATAAACCCAGTTAGATATTATAACTTTGATTCTTTTCTGTTTTGTTCATAGCAGCCCACTGTAAACAACCTCCCCTCCCCAGTTCCTACTTTAAATAATTTACTAAATTATTTTCAACATTAGCAGCTATTCTACTTGCCCCTGACCTATGTAGGTGTAGTCCATCTTTCTTATAGTAATTAGATTTCCCATAAAAGGAGTCCCAGTTATTTATAAACTCCACCCTTCTTTTGCGCACCAGCCAGCCAGCCAAGTATTTATAACCTTAATTTTTGTTCATCTCCCTTACCAATAGCAGGTAATATACTCGACAGCATGATTCTGCTTCCTGATTCTTCTAGTTTCTTAGTTAGTGCTTTGTAATTCTCTGTCAATACCTCTGATTTTCTGTCCCATATGTCATTTGTTCCAGCATGTACAATTACCACAGGCTCTGTTTTATGAACCTTTAATACATTGGATATTCTCGACTCAATGTCCCTGACTTTAGCAACAACTCTGATGCGTGTCCTACAGCAAACAGGCGTATTCACAGGTTTAGGATCCCGGACATTTGCAGTCTCTTCTATAGAGTCAAAAACCAGCCAGGTGTTATTGTTAAAACTATTTTCAATAAACTGCTCAGTTTTGTATATGTTTCTGAGAATTTCTATTTGTTTATGAAGTTCAGCAATTTCTTATGTTACAGTCAGTGTAAGAAGACATTTCTTACGTTAGAGTCAGTGTAAGAAGACATTTCTTACGTAAGAGTCAGTGTAAGAAGACATTTCTTACGTTAGAGTCAGTGTAAGAAGACATTTCTTACGTTAGAGTCAGTGAAAGAAGACATTTCTTACGCTAGAGTCAGTGTAAGAAGATATTTCTTATGTTAGAGTCAGTGCAAGAAGACATTTCTTACGTTAGAGTCAGTGTAAGAAGACATTTCTTACGTTAGAGTCAGTGTAAGAAGACATTTCTTACGTTAGAGTCAGTGAAAGAAGACATTTCTTACATTAGAGTCAGTGTAAGAAGACATTTCTTACGTTAGAGTCAGTGTAAGAAGACATTTCTTACGTTAGAGTCAGTGTAAGAAGACATTTCTGGCAGATAAAATCTTCCTTAAAATGAATAGTATTAACCAAAGTATACATTTCACAGCTATTATAGGCTCCGGAGCTGGAGCACAGTCAAAATATATATATATAATTTATTTTATTTTATTTTTTTAATGGATTTCCCGTTTCTGGCACGGATACCTGAACAGTATAGTTAATACAATCATCATTCACATATCCAACCCTATAACATTGTGACTTCAGTGACAGTCAAACATGTGTGACGGATATCTGATTATTTCACTTTGGCCCGTTCCAACCATTGTCCATTTTTCAGGGAATACAAAAAAGACACAATTTCAAAAATACACAGTTGAAAGGATTGTTTTTTAGAATCCATAGGGTTCCACTTAGATGTACTGCAGTTGGATTTGTTGGTACAGTACTATATTTTGAACAGAAGTAGTATTTTAATTCAGAACGATATGATTCTGAAAATATCACTGGCCAAAAGAGACGACAGTGAACTGTAATGTTTACTTTTAAATCCGGTACATATTGTAGCAAAAAAACAACTAAAGATCACAGATAAAGAAAATACACCACAGTATCTAAAACTATTTAATGAGTAACTGTTACTTTACCCTAGCTTGTCTTGTTTGCTTTGCTTTGGCTGCATTTTTGTCAGGTGAAACAGGAGGAAGCGCTGTGTAACTGCACAATAAAAATAGATTGATTTGCTCATGCGAGAAAGAAAACCATGGGCTGTGACGGATAATCAAATAACTTGTAACATTGAAGAGATGGGCTTTGTATCAGAAAACTGGTGACAGAAGAGTCTGAAATTGCGTGCAACGGGTAATCCGAATGTCGTATATCTGAGTGCTCACTATAACAATTTATTGGAATCTGGGCGTTTGATAGATTCTGTAACATACGTTAGCTGTGAGGTTTTTTTTTTTTGTATTTGTTTTGTTCTTTCAATACAATATAAAAAAGGTTGTTCATAAGGAGCCCATAAGTGTTGCTTATGTTTGCATATAAAAATCCATTCTCAGTTCTTGTGCATTATGTTTTGCTATTAAACTTAAACTTCTTTCATCGATTCACATTGCTCTGTTAAAAAATGTGTCCATATGATGAAACACTTTTTTCAGCATCCACAGGTAAAACTGCCAAATATATTTTAGCCTTTCTTGCTAAATAGGGAAATAGTTCTTCTGCCTCCCGAGTCAGCACGGGGCATGGGGTTGAAATAAACAATAACTGGGCCTACCAAATTGGGGAGAAAATAAGAAAAATAACTGGCAATTGCAAATGAAATAAATAAATAAAATATGCAGGCCAAATCTAGGCATTTGCCGTAATGTTTACATACAGTAGCAGTACAGTAATGCTGTAATGCATTTCCTACAAAACTGAACACAGCCATATTGAGTAGTGCAATTATTTCATCAGCTGTAGTATAACCCCATTAAAAACAATCCCTACCCCGCCATACACAGAAAGTCATTTGTTTTAGTTGGTACATATGGGTTTAATTAATTTCACTGGTAAACTGTAGGGGAAAATTCATTTCACATTACGTTTTTAAATTGGTCCTTCATATTGCTGGTACATAGTAATGCTGTTTATGATCAGACTCACTCTGTGTAAAGTTCAACAGCAAAGTGAACTACACCACTATCTATCAATATAACTCCATAGTGGCGAGTGGGGGTGAATGATGCTACTGCACGCAGTGCTATGGATAGCCTGAATGGTACTTCACAAGTATATCAGAGGCAATTATCAGGCCTGCTCCTCGCATTTTAATTAGATGCATTAGCAGCCTGGTGGATGTGATAGGCTTAATGTAAAAAGATACTGGTTGCAGCCCTGGATTTAAATCAGCCATATTATCACTAGCCTCCACCACTAGGTTTGGCCAGACATATTATTGGAGTACCTATAATTCAACCAAACTTCACTGCTCTGCTAAGTCAAGAAAACTGCATTCTCTCTCATGCAGACTCTTAGTCAAGACCTGGTGGAGCACTTTGCTTGGTTAGGAAGAACACTGTTGAAATCATTCAGTGAAATGTTTGCAGACTTGACTGTCTTCAGGTTGTAGCTGTTTTCATGTGGCACAAGTGGCAGTCTCCGTGCAGCTCAGAATTCACTGATTTTTTAAAGACTGTTTCTTGCACAGTGTTTACAAACATTCTCTCAGATTTAACAGTGCTTTGGAAAATGAGAATAGACCCTCGTTCAAAATAAAATAAGCTTTATTTCACACTCGCCAGCCTTTATAAATAGACGAGCACAAGCGAGTGCAAACTTAGGCACAGACTTCCTTCCAACAGTGTCAGGAGACTCGCCCCCTTTAAGAAACTAACCGAACCCAACAGCCTGATTCCACTGTGGGAGGAATCAAGCACTGCTTTATCACTGGTTACATCTGGTTTAACTGTTTTAGCTGTTCTGGAGCCTGTGTTTTCAAAAACCTATAATTAGCCTGTATTGTATCACTACAGTATCAACACCTATAGTATCAACACCATAAAGCATTGATTTCTATTGCTCTGTGCATCAATCAACGGCAGCAGTTGCAGATTGCAAAGGGCTTCTGATTTTCAATAAGCTATAGACTACAGTAGCACAGTGCATATTAAAGCCAATGCGTTATTTAAATTGACAACGCACATTTTGAAACGCCGTCTACCTCTTTTACCATTACCACGAGGCCTACTGCCCATTGGAAGAGGCATTCGATCCACACTCCTACCCACAGAACACGGTGAACTCATGAGACAGTTTCTATAGCAACCAGCAGCAGCATGTGAAATAACACTGCAAAGAGAATGAAAGAAAACAGTTATGGACAGTTAATATGCCTGTTCTGAATGCATCCAGTCCAGAGGCAGGGGATGAGGCCATTGAGCAGATGGTGAGGTACTTGATGACATGCAGTGGAGAGGCTGAAAACACTGCTCTATTATAACACCACTGTACATTATAGGCATGTATGACTAGGTCTGTGTTTCAACTCAACCCTCCTGATTCACTTCCTTTTTGATGCACTGTGGTGCCTGGGGAGCACGTGGCACTGCTGAATGGAACACAGCTGGGTGTTCAGCTCGTCTCCTGAACAATCTAATCAATTACAGCTTCAATTAATGGCTGATTCGGATTCCATGCAGTTTGAGTTCGGTATAAAAGAACAACTTCAATAACAGGCGTGAGATTGGAAAGACGCCCTTCTCTCTCGAGGTTTCACGTGGAAAACATTTTGCATTTCAATTTAAATGTAACTAATTCCTGCTGAAATTGGGATTCGGTTAATAAAAAATTGTGACAACTCAATTCATGTCATAGTACAGTAGTAAGGAGGGTAGTGAATGTTTTGTGAATGCAGCCCCTGATGTAGAAACAGAAGGTTCTGTATTGAAGTTTTTCAGCTAAGCATCGCAGATATTTTATTTGGTATTCCAAATAAATTTGACTGTCTTATCCAAGCCCTAAGCACCACAAGGCCAGTGACGCCTCATTTTTAAATCTGACCTCAATAAAACTACAGCTCCCAGATCAAAGCAGGCTGCTTTGTGGGAAATGTAGTTCTATCCTTCTCAATAGCACTCTTGTCACATTTGAGCAGTACCATATGTTCTTGAGAACACAGAGTAGAGATTGGATTTGTAATATTTAACCTTTGAAGTGCTCCAGCAGACATTTGCTCACATATGTATGTGATTATGCACAGTATCATACAGTGCATGCTTTCTCTTCAGTAGCATTGGAAAACTGAAGAGACAATGTGTTCCTATGCCCCCCATCTGCAGAAAAGCCAATGCAAATAATCCGGCTTTATGATCTGCACTTACACTGGTCTCAGGCACTCGCGTGTTGGTTTGTTGAAAAGTTTTATTTCTTTTTTTTTGGGGGGGGGGGGGGGGGGGGGGCGTACTAGTTGATCAAAGGTCTTAAAAAAAAAACAAATAAACAAAAAAAAAAAAAAAAACATGTCAACCATTCTTATCAGATGAAACAGAGGCCCCTGTAGTTTAACCACAAAGATGAGGTTCAGCCATTCTTTCCTTCCCCTACTGACCTGGCAAATGAGAGAATTAACTTTTGAAAAATAGCCCAGACACATTGTGCTCCTGTTCAAGAAAGGAGGTGGTTGATCATGTGGGACTGGCTGGGAGGGAAGAGTCTACTCATTAATAATGAACAAGGGGTGGGGCTCAGCATGGCTCCACCCACCACTGCAAACATTTCCTCTTCCAACATGTGGCTCCTCGTTTGGGTTTTTATTCCTGGTCACGTGACTTCCCTTTAAAGTTATACTGAGCTGACTCTGTTTCTTCATTAAACTCTTGGCAAAGCATGGATTATGAAACAAGATCCTTTTAGTTTTTTGTCCTGTAACTTGAATGATCCTTTGATTCTGTTTCATTGATAATGTAAAAAACCAAAAAGGCAGCTCCTTATTTTTAATTTAAACGAACACAAAAAGTGAGTTCAGTTACATTGCTTTTCCCAGATTTTGAAATCTTAATGCCTTGTTGCAAAAATGTTACAACTTGTTTTGCAAATAATAGTTTCCTTTTCATTACAATTTCAGTAAATTAACATCACTTGCTGTTTGCATTCAGTTTGAATTCATTATATATATATATATATATATATATATATATATATATATATATATATATATATATATATATATATATATATATATATAATTACATTATCAGTGAAACAGAATCACAGTCTCAATCAAGTTACAAGAGAAAAAACTAAAGTGATCTTGTTTCAAGTGATCAAAAATAAAAACCGAAAACATATGCTATATCTGAAAGTAGTAATAGAAATACAGTACTAGGAAATATTAGTAATATTCAGATGAAGTTAAAGCTAATTCAGCTGACAAGGGAAAGAGCCGAGTTCTATTAGAACAACTAGAAACTTCAAATACTCACTCACAAAATCTTCACTATTGCAGTTATCCAAAACAATCACAAGTATTCTTGGCCTAAACTATGTTTATGTTTCTATTGAAAACTGTAAAGGCCTGGTCACACGGCACACAGAGAAACCCATGTGTTGCCTTGCAGTTTGCGTTGATCACACGAGAAAAGCCTGCAGTCCACAAGTTGGTAACAATGTAATGCAACCCAACCATAATACACGTTTTTGCCACGAGACGTAAACATGCTGTGATGGAAGACTACGATATAAAAATGAACCAATTACATTAACAGACCTGTTGTTCCTTCTTAAACAAAAAGGTGTACATTAGTATAATTATTTAGTTAGTAAGTCTACCTATTTAATATGCCAAACAAATATATCGGTGTTCATAAACAAGGTTGTCAATGCTGTACTATTAATTCTTGGCTTTCAAGGGCAAGAAGGCAGACCTCATTTTATGATTTTTTTCCCCCACTTTGTTTACTGATATAATGAACGATGTTATGATTGGGGGTTGATGTAGGAATGACAGGCATACTGCATACACGGCAAAATAAAACATTAAACAATACGCTGCACGTGTATTACTGTAAGACACATTTATTTGTAGCTTAAATGTAATTGTAATTGTGGACATTAACATTCGTTTATCCACATAATACACGTATCTATAAAATATAACATCGTCCCAAGCGAGAGACATGTCGCCGGTGTGTCGCCGTGGTAGCATCATGTGTTGTAATATAACATCTTCCTAAGAGAGAGACATGTCGCCGGTGTGTCGTCGTGGTAGCATCATTTGTTGTAATATAACGTCGTCCCAAGCGAGAGACATGTCGCCCGTGTGTCATCATGGTAGCATCATGTGTTGTAATATAACATCGTCCCAAGCGAGAGACATGTCGCCCGTGTGTCGTCGTGGTAGCATCATGTGTTGTAATATAACATCGTCCCAAGCGAGAGACATGTCGCCCGTGTGTCGTCGTGGTAGCATCATGTGTTGTAATATAACATCGTCCCAAGCGAGAGACATGTCGCCCGTGTGTGTCGCCGTGGTGGTGTTGTCCCCTTCTTGCTGTTGGACAAAAGTCGCCCGTGTGCCCAGGCTTTTACTCTCTATCCTGCATAAACTTCCGTATAACAGGAATTACCTCAAATACCAGTATCCATATCACCTTCACCAGGATGGAGGCTGGGCGCGAATCGGCGGCCTTGCACACAGCTAGTAAGTGTCTTAACCACAGTGTAAAAGAGCCAGCCTCTCTGCATTCCTGTGTTTTAGAGTTTTTAGGCTCATCTCCTCTCATAACAGAGGACAGGACAGAATCTGTACCAGCAGTGCATCACACAACACTGCCGCTTACATTGCAAACACATAGTATAAAAACTGCATTTTACATATCTGCAGTTTTCTTAACAAATGTGAAAAAAAGTGTGCAAAGGAATATCTATACCAAGTTCCTTTACAATTGGTCTAAACAGTTTTGGTCAAAGACTTTCCTCTTGAGGCGTAAGGGTAGTTTCCCTTTTAGAACCTTCCAAAGGCACTCCTGTGCATTTTTACTCCTCTGTTGATTTTCACACATTTGGTTCACCGTTGCCGAAACTAACTGTCCTAAGTATTCGTAGTTATTGACTTCTTCAAGCATTGACTTCAATTGCCTATGGAGTGGGATATTTATTGAACATGACTTGAGTCTTCTTCAGGTTCATTTTCAAACCCGCTTTGATGCTAGCCTCATGTAGTTCTTGTATTCTTGTTTGTAATTCTTATGGGTACGTTGTAAATATAAGGATGTCGCCAGCAATCTAGTGTTTTGAAAATGTTTTCTAGGGTGGCCGTGAAGTGCTTTGGGGAAATTGTATCTCTTAAACAAACTCCTTTTTTAATCCTGATTTTGTTGCTGTTTTTATGGAGTCTTACTGTGGATGTTGCATTCTTGCATATGGTGCTGATCAAGTCTCTGTACATTTTTTAAATTCCTTGTTTTTTCAGAGAGCTTAATACAGATCTTGTGTAAACAGAGTCAAACCCTTTTTCATAGTTGATGAATTCCAAGCAGAGTGGTAGTTCGTACTCGTTGCTGGTTTGAATCACTTGCCGTACAACTTGAAGATGATCCATTGTGGTAAATCCACTCCTGAATCCTGCTTGCTCATTTGATTGCGCCGATGTCAAATTTATCTTGAAGTCTGTTGGTGAGTATCTTGGTAAAAACGTTATTAGATTATAAGAAGTAAGCTCATAGTTCTTGAGGTCCTTTTTATCTCCTTTCTCAGGTACAGTGTCACTGATGAGTTCCAGCGTTTGGCACTTCCCTCTGCTTAATACATTCTGTAGTAATACTCATTGCTGTCATTTCTTCACCTCATTCTTTCACCGTGTCATGTTTGACAGCATGTGTCACTTCTTCTGGTAGAACGTCTGGAACTTCTTTCTCAGGTTTACGTTTTTTTCCATCTCGTCTTCGTCATCTGCTACGTTGCTCTTTTCATCTTGATATAATTTTCTGTAAAAGTCTTCGACTCTCTTCAAAATCAATTCTCGTTGTTTTCAATTGTTTTCTCCATCAACCTGCAATTGAATGACCATATATCCTCAGTAATGCACTTTCTTACTGCCTTGCAGAGCTCAATGTTTTCAGTCTTTGACCTCAGAGCTGCTGTTTGTTTCTTCTCCTTTCTTTTCTTCATGAGGTCTTTTGTCTCTTGCATGCTCTACTGGTCGCACTTTGCACTCTGTGTTCCAACGATGTTTTTTTGCTGTTTCTGCAATTACTTGCGTCACTTCCTCACAGATGTAGTGTTTACCTCGATTGCTTCATTTTTTTGCAGATCTTGAAGAGCACTGAATCTATTCTTCAGTTGCAGTTGAAACACCAGGCTTTGGTTTTGGAGCATTTCTACATTGATTGTGTTGGATTTCGTCATCATGAGTTTCGCTCTCTCCAGTGCTGTGTTTAGGTGTATTTTGCATCTTACAAGTCTGTGGTCACTTCCTGTGTTAATTGTTTATTACCGAAACATCTTGTATGGTGTGTTTCTTATGTAGTCAGTTTAATTCTTCACTCCGCTGGGTCATCTCCATGCCATTTCCTGATGGGTTTCTTCTGGAAGAAGGTGTTCTTGATGAATATGTTATTATTCACTGTAAATTCAACTAGTCTGTCGCCCTCGTTCCTGTCGCCATGTCCGGCATAGTAACAATAAAAAAAACCCTATAAAATCTTAATTATTATTTTAGTAAATGCAACACATTTTCACAGAACAACAGCTCTTTTGGGACACTGTCAGTCACATACCTGAAAACACAAGCCAGCTGAGCTGCGTTTCCATCGTCGGTTGTTTAATCTCCCGTTACAGCTCCGTACTTGGCTTCCTTCTTGTACTTCTGCATCTAGCAGAACCTGAGGCACCGAAGACATGAAGCCGTTCAGAATCTTGTTTCAGGTACCTGAGAATACTGTGGCTATTGATAAGCGATTGCTTAACATGTTGTCGTAGTCAAAAATTGGAGAAGTTTGAATTGGTGCCTTCATCACGGCCTCTGAATGCCAGTTCTTGCTTGCCAAGGTAAACAGCAAAATCAATCAAGCTTTTAAGAACCTCACGATTTTCTTACTTGCTCAGTTGCTGTATTGTATCCCTACTCTTCTGCTCATCCAGTTGAACATCAGTCTGGGTTTGGCCAAAGGTTTTGAGTGTAACAGTGGCTCGCAAGTGACTTTGGGAACGCTCATGTTTTTGTGCTAACTTTGTTAGACAGCCTAGATTGCTGTAGCCTGTACTGTTCCATATCGCCTTTTCTATACTGAACAAAATACAGTTCCAGCAGTATAATTTTTTTCATTTGACAACTAAAATCGACTTTTTTTTTTTAATTTGTAAAAAGCAATTTGAAATGACTTTGAATTTCTCAATATAATTCTCAGTAACGGTATCTATAATAAGCAACATCGCACGAAATTCAGCTATTCTTTGACCCTTACCCTAGCATATTTGTCCCGCCGCTGCTCACTAATGATTGGACAGCTGTAAACTCGGGCAGATCTTTGACTCTTGTCTCTGCTAATCAGAGCAGCGGCATTATTATATATATATATATATATATATATATATATATATATATATATATATATATATATATATATATATATATATATATGTGTGTGTGTGTGTGTGTGTGTGTATATATATATATATATATATATATATATATATATATATATATATATATATATACTATACATATAGACACACACACAGCTGACTCTGCACTGGTCAGGGGGTACGCATTCCCTACAAACAAACAACCCTTGTGTGTGTGTAATTTTCCAGATCATAGCTCCTCAGCTGAACAACAAAACAAACCATTTCCCTTTCTCAACATAAAAATGCAGCATTGTGTTCTAAATAGATGTTCTTTTCCTTATACATATATTTCAGGGCAAATTGAAAACAGCTCCCACACCACAAGATATGCACTTCTCTATGATTTTTTATTTTATTCTGCACACTTTCAAACATTCATTGATGCCACAAAAAAAAAAACCTTTCCTTACAGTCATGACCTCTTGCTTCAGGTGCGAAGCACAGAGCAGTTCAGTAAGATTTACATCAAACACTTCACTGTCAGCATCCTTATCAAAGAGTAAAAGCACAGTTACAGTAAGCATGGTATAATTGTGAAAAAATATACTGCTGCATAAATTCAAGAAACAGTTAAAGAGCAATGCAACCCAAATTCTAACCCACACAGGCCCCAATTACCTTTAGAATATCGCCTGGTCTAAGAAAAGGCTCCCACACTATGGACTACAGTACAGGTATTATTGCTGGTTTTCATTTGTGAATGGTTGGCATTTTAGGGTTGCTCTGTTTGTTTTAAGAACATTTTCCGCTGGAGTTAATTTGAGAGTCAAGAACCCAAACTGAACTCCAGTCAGTCCTACTGTAGCTGTTTGGTTTGGTTAGTGCAATGGCAATACTAGAAAGTGTGGTGAAGGCCTAAGGATGACATGCATGACCCCCGCAGCTGCAGCAGCATGTTCTGGAAGTGTGCCCTGGCCCCGTGTCAAAACTAAAACTGATTAAGAATTGAGGAGGTGGTGTCCAGGAAAACTTGAATTCCCCACACTTTCACATTTACCTCATTTTGACTAATATAAAACTATCAAACTACAAAAGACCTAGTGGAAAAACTTAAACAGCCCACAAGGTTTTAGAAAATGTATTGGTTAGTGTAACAAAGTGCCCGCCCCTGTGTATATTATCTGTTATGTGTTGCGTGTGGTGTGTTTAAATGTTGGTGTATAGACATTGGTACACGGGATATAAACGGGTCTGTGTAACACGAGTGTTTAAAAATGTATATGTGTATTTAGGCACGAGGATTGCACAGCACTTCACGTGCAAGTAAAATGTAGTAATATGTGAGCACGGGGAATTGCACTTTATTAATTCACGTGCTGGGATTCAAGTGAATAATTAATTGGTAATTGAATCCCAGCACAATAGTATATATAGATGCACGTTGGCACATACTGGGGTTGGGTGTTCGGTGAGCGGAGAACGGGATTGGAGACGGAGGAAATAAGCAGTAGTAGTAGTAATAATAAGAGGAGAAAGTATCCGCTCACCGTGTTTGTCAGTGTCTGTGCGTGCACCGTTTTGTTAAGTTTAGTCTGTTTTTGTTTGTCTATTTATTTTGGCGTAGAGTGCCGTGTCCTGTGTTTTTCGTGTTTGTTAAACCTTTTATTTGGTATTAAACCGGCGCCAACAGGCGTCTTCATCATTTCATTTCATCCGTCCTGTGTTTTGTGTATTGCCTTACCTTTCCTGGTTCTCACGCCGCCCACTTCGGCCGTCTCTGTGACACGTGGTGTCCTGCGTGGGATTTAACAGCGCCTCCAAGCGTCAGACCAGGAGAGGTTTTTTTTTTTGTGTGGGAGAAAAAAAAAAAAAAAAAAGGGGGCGTCTTTGGATTACAAAAAAAAAAAAAAAAAAGAAAGAAATGGGGAGAAGCAGGAAAGAGGATAAAGAGGTGAGGGACAGGGAGGAGGAGTGCCGCCTAAGGGCCAGACATCCCCGGCGATGTAACCAGTCCTTGCCGGGGTGCCTCCTCTGCAACCAGGACCATCTCTTTGCCAATTGTCCCTTCCGCTGCCCCTACCAGGAGGGAGAGGAGGAACTGCCACGGAAGAGGAAGGCAGAGGTCCCACCGCTGTCTCCACAGCCGCACCAGTCTCCTGCAAGGGAGGAAGAGCCGCACCAGTCCCCTGTATCAAGGGGAGACTACACACCGCTCCCACCTCCACCACCAGGAGACTACACGCCGCTCCTACCTCCATGGGCAGGAGCAGAGCAGCAGGAGCTGCCTCTGCCTCCGCCACCTCCACCGGCAGGCGCAGAGCAGCAGGAGCTGCCTCTGCCTCCGCCACCTCCACCGGCAGGGGGAGAGCAGCAGGAGCTGCCTCTGCCTCCGCCACCTCCACCGGCAGGCGCAGAGCAGCAGGAGCTGCCTCTGCCTCCGCCACCTCCACCGGCAGGCGCAGAGCAGCAGGAGCTGCCTCTGCCTCCGCCACCTCCACCGGCAGGCGCAGAGCAGCAGGAGCTGCCTCTGCCTCCGCCACCTCCACCGGCAGGGGCAGAGCAGCAGGAGCTGCCTCTGCCTCCGCCACCTCCACCGGCAGGAGCAGAGCAGCAGGAGCTGCCTCTGCCTCCGCCACCTCCACCGGCAGGCGCAGAGCAGCAGGAGCTGCCTCTGCCTCCGCCACCTCCACCGGCAGGCGCAGAGCAGCAGGAGCTGCCTCTGCCTCCGCCACCTCCACCGGCAGGCGCAGAGCAGCAGGAGCTGCCTCTGCCTCCGCCACCTCCACCGGCAGGGGGAGAGCAGCAGGAGCTGCCTCTGCCTCCGCCACCTCCACCGGCAGGGGGAGAGCAGCAGGAGCTGCCTCTGCCTCCGCCACCTCCACCGGCAGGGGGAGAGCAGCAGGAGCTGCCTCTGCCTCCGCCACACCAGCAGAGGGTGAATGCCTGCTGGGTCCCTGTCCACCAGCAGAGGGTGAATGCCTGCTGGGTCCCCCTGTCCACCAGCAGAGGAGGGTGAAGAAGCCTGCTGGTATCACTTCCCCCACCAGCAGAGGGTGAATGCCTGCTGGTATCACCTGTCCACCAGCAGAGGGTGAATGCCTGCTGGGTCCCTGTCCACCAGCAGAGGGTGAATGCCTGCTGGGTCCCTGTCCACCAGCAGAGGGTGAATGCCTGCTGGGTCCCTGTCCACCAGCAGAGGGTGAATGCCTGCTGGGTCCCTGTCCACCAGCAGAGGGTGAATGCCTGCTGGTATCACTTCCCCCACCAGCAGAGGGTGAATGCCTGCTGGTATCACTTCCCCCACCAGCAGAGGGTGAATGCCTGCTGGTATCACTTCCCCCACCATCACGAGGAGAGGAGCTGGAGCTTCCTCTGCCTCCACCTCCATCAGGGGGAGAGGAGCAGGAGCTGCCTCTCCCTGCACCACAAGGGCCAGGACTAGATGCTGGCGGTCCTCAGCAGCCCTTGCATAGGCTGCTGAGGGAAGCACGGGGAAGAACCTCCCGGCTGCAGTGGCCGAAAAGAGGGCCAACACCCGCACCCCAGCTTGTCCTGACTGCCAGCCTCGCTTCGCCCAAGGATGCCAGCCTCGCTTCGCCCAAGGATGCCAGCCTCGCTTCGCCCAAGGATGCCAGCCTCGCTTCGCCCAAGGATGCCAGCCTCGCTTCGCCCAAGGATGCCAGCCTCGCTTCGCCCAAGGATGCCAGCCTCGCTTCGCCCAAGGATGCCAGCCTCGCTTCGCCCAAGGATGCCAGCCTCGCTTCGCCCAAGGATGCCAGCCTCGCTTCGCCCAAGGATGCCAGCCTCGCTTCGCCCAAGGATGCCTCTGCATCGCCTGGGGTTGCCCGCCGCTCTGCATCGCCTGGGGTTGCCCGCCGCTCTGCATCGCCTGGGGTTGCCCGCCGCTCTGCATCGCCTGGGGTTGCCCGCCGCTCTGCATCGCCTGGGGTTGCCCGCCGCTCTGCATCGCCTGGGGTTGCCCGCCGCTCCGCATCACAGCCGGAAGTACTGTGGCCGGAACCCCACGAAGGGGAGCTGCCGGCCACGAAGAAGGGGGAGGAGGTCTGGAGACCGCCAACCCCAGCAGCAGTTTCGCTGCCGGAGGAGGGGGAGGAGGTCTGGAGACCGCCAACCCCAGCAGCAGTTTCGCTGCCGGAGAAGGGGGAGGAGGTCTGGAGACCGCCAACCCCAGCAGCAGTTTCGCTGCCGGAGAAGGGGGAGGAGGTCTGGAGACCGCCAACCCCAGCAGCAGTTTCTCCGCCGGAGATCGTGGGGGAGGTCCGGAGACCTGCTCCCTCTGCAGTTTCTTCCCTGCAGGAAGAACGGTGGTTGAAGCCCCACCAAGGGGAGCTGCCGGCGCCGAAGGAGGGGGAAGGTCAGGAGACCACACCCCAAGCAGCCTTTCCGCTGCTAGGACTACCCTGGCAGGAGAATGCTACCCTGCTGACAGCATTACGACCTGTGGGCCCCTGGAAGCCTCTGGTCCTGGCCAAGGACTTTGGGCGGGACTTTTGGGCTTTTAAGGGGGGAGGTGGCCATTGAGGCCATGTGTGCTTTGCACAGGAGGGGGTATATGTAACAAAGTGCCCGCCCCTGTGTATATTATCTGTTATGTGTTGCGTGTGGTGTGTTTAAATGTTGGTGTATAGACATTGGTACACGGGATATAAACGGGTCTGTGTAACACGAGTGTTTAAAAATGTATATGTGTATTTAGGCACGAGGACTGCACAGCACTTCACGTGCAAGTAAAATGTAGTAATATGTGAGCACGGGGAATTGCACTTTATTAATTCACGTGCTGGGATTCAAGTGAATAATTAATTGGTAATTGAATCCCAGCACAATAGTATATATAGATGCACGTTGGCACATACTGGGGTTGGGTGTTCGGTGAGCGGAGAACGGGATTGGAGACGGAGGAAATAAGCAGCAGCAGTAGTAGTAATAATAAGAGGAGAAAGTATCCGCTCACCGTGTTTGTCAGTGTCTGTCCGTGCACCGTTTTGTTAAGTTTAGTCTGTTTTTGTTTGTCTATTTATTTTGGCGTAGAGTGCCGTGTCCTGTGTTTTTCGTGTTTGTTAAACCTTTTATTTTGTATTAAACCGGCGCCAACAGGCGTCTTCATCATTTCATTTCATCCGTCCTGTGTTTTGTGTATTGCCTTACCTTTCCTGGTTCTGACGCCGCCCACTTCGGCCGTCTCTGTGACAGTTAGTCATGTGAAGCAAGGGTAATTCATGTAAATTCAATTATGTTTTAACCCCATTGCAACCCAATGTGTCTGCTGCACCAATGTACACTTAAGTGTTACACCTCAGAAGGTATTATTTCTAAAATATCTAAGCATTTCTATGCACTGAAACCCTATGACAGTGAGATAAACTGGCTTTGCATGTTGTTCATTGATTGTAATAAATGCAGAACATAAGTATTAGTTAAAATAAAATATCTAGGTAATGATGGGTAAGGAAGGTCATGTTTAAATTGCAAGACCCCCTAAAAAAATAATGTATAAAACACAAACAACTACCCAATAAAACTGACACCCTACAACTAAAGTCCTAGACATACTGGGTGCTACTTTAAGCTTTCTACAATTTCTACAGTTGCACTTGTGAAAAGGGTAATTGAATTCAGAGTTTAAAAATAAATAAATCTCAGTCTGTTTGAGCAGTTTGCAAGCCTGAGCACAGACAGAGCGAGTGAGCGAAGGAGCAGTTGTTTTGATAGTTTTCAATCATTTGCATTGATCTTTAAACACCAGGAGGGCATGCAAGAATATCCAAAAAAATAAAACAAAACAAAAAAAACAATACTCTGTAATCAAATAATTCTGCTGGAGCTGCCAGTGATCACCCAGTGAGAGAACAGTACAAGGACACAGAGGAAGAAGGAAGCAGTCTGAGTGCATGCCTTACAAAGCCTGCTGACATCACACTACCAGCTCTTGGCTTTCCATGCCCCAGACTCCTGAGCTCAGCCACTGTTGACCGCTGTTATGAGTCACCAGCACGTTTACAGCCACCCCGGACGAAACAAACATCCATTACATTGCATGGCTGCCTTAAATGCCATCGGATAACAGCAGGGGCCTGCAAAACAACTAGGAATGGTGTTGTGCACTGCCGGCAGCCGGTGCATTTCTGAAGCAGTGTGGGAGCAGGGAGACAGCTAATCAATTACAAGAAATCAGTAGCCATCAGTCAGGGCTGTGGAACAGCTCGCAGGAAAAGGAACAGCACCATTAACCATAAACCATTCAGCTACAACAAGAGGATGCAGCAGGGAGTGTTGCAGCTTATTAAATTAACTGAAAACAGCATCATACAGCAGCTTGGTATGGATGGGAAATAAGCAATGTGTTTCGATTCACTTTGTATCAATCTCTGTTTCAGTGATCACATGCCAGTGAATTGCTTTCACATACCCAGTTTAGCTCTAATGTTGTTTAAGGTAACAGATTCTTAGATTAGTACCAATCTTGGTCTGTGAGTGGCATTTCTTACTGTACATCCACAATGAAAATAAGACTCCAATTGCAAAGTAGTTTGGTCCATTCCTGGTTTTAACCTTTGTGGAAAAAAATACTGTATGAGCTAAAGTACTTCCATGTCTCTTTGCAGAACAGCATACAAGGAGGTTAAGTGACTTACTCAGGGTCACACAGCCAACTGTAGGCACAATTCCCATTAAAATTCTTACAGGCCCTCTCCTTTGATAGTTATTGTAACGCCTGATTTGTCAGAAAACATTTTCTAGAACTAACACCACCTATCCTCAATCAGAAATCAAATCCATGCAATACATTCTGACAGTCCTCTGTTGCAGGCCACCAAAATAAACTGCAGCCAAACTGAACTCAGCACTGTGCAGTGGACAGACCATTTGATTGTGCTGTATCTAGAGGGACTGAACCCTGCCATGCCTGCTCCTGAATGACTGTAATCCTCTGTGATGGGGCACTCCCCGCCTCTGTGTATATTATGGGTTATGTTTGGTAGGACGAGCGAGGTGCCTTGTGAGAGTGCGTGACTGTCAGCTGGTAATTATTGAATTAGGCGACAGTCACGCAGATGATTAAATCCGTGCAGAATGTGACTGCAGGGTTAATAGGATAACTAATGGCTAGTTAATCTCTCAGTCTCCACTATAAGAACCTGCAGCTTTGACTGATCGGGATGGGTTGTCCAGAGGAGAAAACAGACAAGTAATTTCTATGCGTGCTAGTTTAAACTAGCACGATGCTTGTTTTATTTATTTCTGCTGTGTCTATTTGTTTTTGGCCAAGGTGCCGTTTGTTTTTCTAAAAGTGTTTTAGTCTGTTCAGACCTTTTATTTTTGTTCCTTTTAAATAAATGTGCCACCTTGCATTAATTTAGCCCAGTGCTGTCTGAAAGTGTCCATTCTCTTCCAGGTCTGACGTCACCGCACAAGCCAGCCGGCCACAATCAAATAGGCTGTTTTCAGAAGGAATGCAGCAGTGCATGCTGCACATACAGCTCAGAGGCATCCAGACTAGGTCAGAAACTTTTTATAAATGTATCCGAAGCAGTGTTTTAGTTGGAAGAAACGACAAAATGAGTACGCAGAAAATGGCAGCTAAGAACAACAAAAAAAAACCTGACCTTTTTGAAATGTTCTTCAATTCTTCCAATGTTTGTCTTATCTACCCTGCATGTGTCTGCTTGTGACTGCTTCTGTCTGCTTTCTATTTCTCTTGCATCATCAGGACCCCCCATGTAAACAAGGGCACAGTCACAATGGCTACTTCTCTAGTTAAATAAATCAATACATAAATAAATAAAAGGACTAATAAAAAGCTGTCCGGGACGAGAGCCAGCTCAGTGTTACTGTACATGTCTTTTGAGTTAGTCCAGACTGCTGTTGGGAAGGTGCTGCAAAGAATTAGCAGGAAACAGGGCCGGGGCGTCAAGAAAGCTGTCTCAGTCCCACATGAATAACCAGAACCCCTCCGGACTATTGCTTGGCTGCCTTGGCTCCATCTCCAAGGCCTCCTTCCAGATCACTCTGAGTCTTATAATCACAGTTTCTTTCTGCTGGAATGGCGCTTAACAGCACAGGGCTAGAGACATGGAAGCACTTTAGCTCATACAGTGTATTTTTGAATTCCACAAAAGGTTAAAGTATTTCTTTAAAAAAAAAAATTATATCACTCACAATAAATAAAATACGGTGTCTGAATGGGATGACTTCATACTGTAACTGAAGAATTACTAGAGCAGGTTTCAACTGGATTAGACAAGTGGTTCCCCCTGATATTTCAATAAACAAGTCATATTATAACATGTTATACATGTTATTGTTTGTGTTTGTTTAGCACGTCCCTTTAATAAGCTGCATGTTGGAATGATAGGTGCTACAGTGTCGTCTTCCAGAGATGCCACTGGAACTGACTCTGACATTTGGTGCTACTTGTGTTTGTGCTTAATAAATGCTCAGTAAATATTCTATATTTTAAGCTGAAACACATGTCCAGTTTTGTGTGTTTACTATTACAAAAAGAGTAACCTGAAAAAGACTGAACAGGTTACTGGAGCAAAAATAATAATGTTGCCTTGCTTCACTCAGTCCCCCACTATTAAACAAAGTTAGGCGCCCCTGGTAATGACAACAGCTAATAAAAATAAATTCAAAAATTCAAATATTCGTCTGCATTTTGTAAAGAAAGTTATTCATTAGAATAGAAGCAGCTGCCCTTTCTTTGTATCAGTGACATCAGGGGCAAGTAGAGCATGCAAGAGGAGGCCTTCGTCTCAGTTCAGCTCCTCCTCATGGTACAAAGCAGCCCCAGCTCAACAGAGGAAGCTGCTAGTCATTGAGCTGCAAAAGCAGGAGGAGAGGATGAGGTGCGTAAAGGCAATTTCCCAGGCCAAGCAGGGAGAATGGACGAGATGAGAGAGTGTGGAACAATGCAAGATCGGCTGGCAAGACCTGTGCACAATGGAACAGAGCAGGATCATTTTCCTCATCAGGCCAACATATGATATGACGAGAGGATCCGTGGTGTCTTTCGTGTTCATCGCCTGCTACATTTTGACAGGATGTAAGGTGGGTCTTAGCCAAGGACGGTTTACTTAGCATCATGACCAGGTGCTGCGATGTTTAGCCTTAGCATTGGAAGACAAGCGCAGCATGACCAACAGGTTGCCACCAATGTCAGCAATATATGACACACGAAGAACAACATTCCTCCATCCAGGGGAGCAACCACCAAGAAAAGGTATTAAAACCAAAACTAGGACAACTGGAATCTGTAGAAACTGGAAAATGCTGGCAGATGTTTGTCAACGGCTTATTTTCCCACCTGAGAGTGCCACCACTAACCTTCAATCTGACATTGTCTTGTGGTCTGGATCAGCATGCCCTGTTCATCTGGTGGAGTTAACAGTGCCATGGGAGGATGCTGTGGATGAGGCGTATGAGAGGAAGAAACTTCAGTATGCTCAGCTAGCTGCTGAAGCGGAACAGCGCGGATGGAGAGTCCGAGTTTACCCAGTGGAGGTGGGGTGTCAATGATTTGTGGCACACTCCACAACCTGGTTTCTCAGAGACATCGGAGAAATAAACAACGATACGTTCAGTACATCACGTCACCTCCGCTGGCCTGGCCCACTACCCTGATGCACTGATGCTCATTAATGCACTCATCCACCTTCCACAATTGTGCGTGAATAGTTTCAGATGCTTAAAGGAGACTTCAACCCTGGGCACCACATCCCCTGGGGTCTCAATCAAATTGAGCAGAAGTGGGATGAACTTGAACAATGCATCCATCATCCTCTGCCTACCTCGCTGCATGAACTAAATAAAATATAAAACAACTGCATAGTTTAAAACCCCATTCGTCACTTTACAGCACCTTCCAGTGCCAGGCTGTGATCAGGGAAATCAGTCTCCAAGAGCGATATTAGGTACATATCCTAATAAAGTGGCCAGACAGTATTGGCCACTGAATGCATATCTGCATCAATAAAAACTAACACAACATCATTCCTCATTTAACATGTACAGTTATGAAGATTAAAAGGTCATGCCACTTTCAAAAGCCAGGCAACAAACAAGCCAGATAAGAAAAGTGACACGGATATGTTTCGAGCTTAATGACGCATTCAATCATTGTTGAAACAGCACGTTTCCTCCCCTAACATCACTAGCATACTTGTTATCCAGACTCTCTCTTTGTATTAGTCTTTGTCTTTGTCCAACAGTACCAAGGTACCGTAGATTACTAATTCAGTTATTAAAACTATACAAACAAGAGGTCTGCTTACCCCTTTGTGATCCAGCAGAGTGAATGCATTATTTACATGATACAGTACAGCATAAATTGCATTGATATTCATCAAACCAGTATTTCACTATTCTTTTCTTCCACCACACATCATTATCTCGATTCCTTTCACAGATCTGCATGGCATTATAGAGCACCGACACATCAAAGCTGCAGCACTTAACATTCAAATTGGAAAGAGTGCAAAGGGCATGGCCAACACTGCACAGCTGCTCAATGCCACTCACATCTCTATTCAGTTTTCCTTCAGAAGAAGACTTTTCAGACAATTCATCCAGCCAGTTGAATTCAGGAATTATAGCTTTCATTCTGTGTGGAGCTTTTAGAAAAAGTGCAAAGCAAACTTTGTTCAGCTGTGTTAAAACCACCCTAACTATTCTTTTCCCCTAGTACTGTACATTCACTGTGTCGCTAGATTATTATTAATACTAAGACTACCACAACTAACAATAATATTAACAATACTACTATTACCACCACTAATAATAATAATAATAATAATAATAATAATAATAATAATAATAATAATAATGTTACATATCACGGGGGAAAGTGTCCCCAGGGGCATAACACTGTGTTAAAATGTGCTTGGCCAAAGGTTATGTGGCTCTGAAATGATGATTTTTTTATTGGACAACACCAGTAATAGAAATTATCTTAGAGAATCATAGAATACAGCTCTGCAACAAAACCAATTGCAGTAAACAAGTCTGCTCTCTCTACACCAATGAGCTCACTATGACAGTCGTATCAGTGTAGGTGAGAGGTAAATGCAAGGTCAAGCTTTGTAAAAACAAAAATAAATAAATAAATAAATAAACCACACACTACCACAGCACGATACTCATGAACGAACCCGCGATCGAACTTAACCCAGACAATCACAGAACACAGTTTTGTACGAAGCTAAAATGTCAGAGCGTTACATATTTATCACATGACCCCAATCTGGATGTCATCTTTGGTCAAGTCACAGTGAAGTGTTAGACTTTGCTCAGGGAGGGTCCATGGCACTGCGTGCACTTATAAAAAGTGAAAGCAGTCTGATTGGCTTGTCCAGGCCACTCTATAAAGTTATAATATAATATCATTATAAATGATTGTCGTAAAGGCTATTTTAATGCTAGTCCCTGGAGCACGAAGAAATGCAGGTCTTAATTTAAAAATTTAGAAAATATTGTCTTTTTTGTATTCTGTTATGTGCATGTCCTTCATGTCAGAGCATAACCCTACCCAGACCACATATACAGCTCCGCCCGGCCAAAAGTTTTGCACCACCTAGAATTTTAGGATTGAGACATAAAAAAAAAAAAAAAATATAATATATATATATATATATATATATATATATATATATATATATATACACACACACACACACACACACACACACACATATATATATATATAATTTTTATTTTATTTATTTATTTATTTTTTTTAACATCATGTAATCAAAGAAACTACAAAATGATATCGCTAAAGTCTACCGGAAACCACAATAGTAGCACAGTACAGTATTTAACATCAGATTTTTAATCTGTCAGTTTTACGTTAAGTATGTGGAACTACAAAGTGGTATGTAATTCAATATGTTAACGTAACATTATTCAGCAGGTTTCATACAACTTTATGAAGAAAAATTAATGAATTCTATAGGGTGATGCAAACCTTTTGGACACAGCTGTATATGGAATTTCATATTGTGGGTCAGGAGTCAGTTAGTTTGTTCTTAAACTGACAGAACAAGAAGCCTTAATCTTGAAGATCACCGCTCAGTTTAGCACAGACTAACCTTCCAATTGTATTCTTAAAAACATCATTTAGAGAAAAAAAATAAAAAAAGGTCTATTCTTTTTTTTTCTATTGCACGTGCAATATGCAAATGCAAGAAACGTATTAAAACATCAGATTACAGTCAACTTTTATTGTCATACACAATACCAGCTCTTGATGAATCAGCTTTGCTATGGTTTTTCTTACAGTGTGCTGCTGATCTTCATAGTGGTGTTGTGCGCTTGTCCCAGGTTGGTTTCTTCTTGTTTGTGTGCTAGTAGACAAAGTTCCAATACAGCTGACATGCCAATTTGGGGGAAGCCATGATGTGGGGATGTCATTTACAGCCAGCGCCCTTAGACACTTCAAATAACAGGGTGTTTGTACGAGCACCATGGTTTAAAACCATGGCAAGGAAACGAAGCAAAGTCAGTTACACAACACAGCAGAGTATACACCTCTCATTACCAAGCCTTCAACAGCAGCGGCTGCAGCAATTACCCCCTTGAATTGTCTTTCTTTATTAACTGCAATTAATGGTTGCTTGCATTGTTAATTCCTACCCTGTCAATTTAACTGTGAACCAGTATTCTGCTAACAACGAATTGCTGGCCCCAGTCCAAACAACAACCCTGACTGATAAAAACATAGCTCCCTTTAAAAACAATTTTACAAGCCTACGTCAAATTGACCCAGTTCTTTTTGTTACTCTCCTAAGGAAAGTTGTATCCAAACATGTGTCCATCTGTTCCAGAAAGCCTGCTGGGTTCCACTTACTGTACAGAATCTTGGGCCGAAGACAAGACTGCCTGCGAAATGGCTGTCCTACTGAACCTTGCAATAGCAGGTCCTGTGTTCCAGGAGTCCGATGCATTCACAAGTGCGTGTTCATAAACATGGACATGGTTCTGACTGGTCACGAACCAGTTCAAGTGGTTATAACCTTCAGCAGAAAACGGCAGTGCCAGTTACAGAAGTCAAAAGCATTACAATTAAAAACACTTCAGCAAACACAACTACTGCAAATATCGTTTGAAAGCATATATAACATGGTCACATTATCAGAACTGCTTTAAACTGCAAATAGTCCCCATGGGATCTAGGTCATTTGTTATACTTTTTTTTAAATTCTTATTTATATTTGTGGTTTAGTTTTTTTTTTAAAGATTACTCTCAAGACTCTTATTTCTAATCAACAATTAAATCAAAACAGTATTATATCAAACCAGCACAGATAATTATGTACCTCGTAAGCAGCTGAGCAATGTTGAAATGTATCAAGAAAATCTTTCGATTGTGCTGATGTGTAAATGGTAAGTTACTGTTATTTTATTAACAACAATGGTCTATTTTGGCCATCGTGAAGACAAAGGCCTTTAACCCCCTCCCTTCCTGTTTCTCTGCTCTCAGACTCAAAGTCTTCACATTTAATCCAGGGCTCAATTTATTAGCTCTACTGCTAGGCCCAGCTAGCTGCTGAAAAGTAAACACAGCGTCTGGCTGACAAAAACACTGTACATCACCGTGACACAACACCAACACATAATATCAATAGAGGTTTAAATATGAAATATATTGCAACACCCATCAATGTCTGGGTACAAAAAAAAAAAAAAAGGTATTAACAAATGTTGCTGCAGCACGATTTACTGTCTTGAACCCCAATGACCGAACTTCTTGGGCTATAGCACAGGAAGTTTGAAAACTACTGTGTTGGTGCTTATTTTTATACATAAATTTTCAAAACTAAATCAAATCGAGCTGCATCTACTGTGTTTGAATGCCAGGGACAGCCACCCAACACGTACGCGTGCACACACACACACACACACATAAAACATTAAGGGAGCTGTACAGAAAATAATATTATCAAAGCTACATAAAATGGATCAAAAGGTTTCAAAGAATAAACTGGCTTAAATAAAAGTTCAAATGAATACCTCAGAGCACTGAAGGTGCAGTAACTGTAATGTGGTTTATCACTGTAAGCCCAACGTTTTTCTTGCACATAAACGAGTTAATACGTGTGCCCATGTTGTGTTTTGGTACGGTTTAATGGAAAATGAATGCAACGATCATTAGCTGAACCTTACTGCAGTACAGTCGGGCTGCTAAAGTCACTGCTTTGTTAAGATAATACTCAAACATTATTTGTTTACTGCATTGGCCAAAGAGCGACAATCACTTTCTGGGCTCTAATATTATTTAAAATCCAAGTGAATGTTGAAATATTTCTTAATTGTTAATGTAATTAACCCTATACCGGTATGTATTGTAAAATGCAGAGCTCCCCTTAGCTCTGAGCTGTAGGTACTGTGCTCTTTGTGTCTATCTTCCAATGAGAATGCTTCTGCTAGTAGACTGGCATTATGGAAAAAGTGAAATGCACGAGATCTTAAAGATGAAGCGCCCTTGGGTTTAAAAGATCAGTTTCGATTTAGTAAGGTTGTTGCCTGATGTCCCACTGAGGATATAAATTGTAGGTATTTCTTATAAAATGTATCAACATTAAAAGTCATAATCCATTCAACAAAAATCTAACATTAGCTACGTAGTAGAAGCAAAGCCTAGGACTTTCTCTATGAAGTTGGAATCGTCACTAGAAATAATGGCCATGTAATTAATGTAACACTATGTAATTTTCATACTGGACTTAAAAAAGGACCCTGCAGAATGTATGCAAACTAGACTGTAAACAGGTACTTGATTAAGTTGAGTGCACAGAAGAATGAACTATTTAAGAATAGTAAACAGACACCAACAGTATTGTGAATTCCAAACAGACTGGGGGACGCACAGCATGAAGGTGCTGATTTATCTACTTTTCAGAGACGACTGAGCACAGTGTACAGAGGATACACCCTACTTTTATATTCTGGAAAATAAAAAGTCAGAGTGCTGTAGTTTCCAACAGTGAAAGAATGAAGTTGCCAGCTGAAAATGGTTTTAATATTAGCAGTAGTAGGTGTAGCAGAAGATTTACAAACTCCCCACACAGTAACCCGTAACGATAGCAAACACACCATAGGATACCACCAGAAAACCCATACGGTATCCCTAGAATACTGCCATGTAAAACTGTCTTCCTCAAAGCAGAAGCTGAGCAGGTACAGTATGGCCACTGTTTAACTGTTCAAGTGTAACGCTGGTGCCTCTTAATGATCTATGTTATGGTCATGCTGTTCAGCAACCCAACAGTACGCAGCATGCAGCCTCCCTGTCCGCTGAGCTGATGCAAAGGCACTCAGTGTTTTACTGGACAGCATTTTGCCCCACTGATGTCCATCTGTCAAGGCAGGTTTTCTTGTCTGTGAATCAGCGTGAGACTACAGAATTGATCACAGGTGATTCCCTGTGGCAGCCAGAATAATACTCACTCAGCTTCAGTGAAGGTCTGTCTACAATCAAACAGCAATTAGTTCTGGTAAACAAGTCCTGTATCTCTTTAATAAGAGAGACTTGAAAAAGCTACCTGAACTGTCACCATATGGTGACCGTGGTCACCATGGCTACACTAGAACCCATGCCAAATTCCATATCCTTCTTAAATAAGAAATGAGTTAACATCTGCAAAGCCAGTATGATTTTTCTAACTCGAAAACACAACATAAAAAGAGGAAATCTCTAAACCTTTTATAAATAGATAACTTGGGAGCAATAATATTTACAATAGCCAGCGGTCTGCCAAGGTTTCCTACAGAGGACGCTGTGCCTTGCCTTTCATACAGACGACCTGTTGTTTGTCTTTCCTTGACTGTGGGGTTTATCACACAGCTGCAGCTCTGGAGGGTTTGGCAAAGCTCTGCCTGACTCTCAGTGCACTCACTCCAGACTCCGATCACACCGTGGCCCTGCCATGCCTCTACACAGGGACCTCTGGGCTGCATGGCAGCAGATAAGTCTATTCTCTTTTCCTTCAAACAACTCGCATAGTGGTGTGCAGACATGTATTAGGATGTATAGGCGGCTCAGCTGTAGATAAAACGCCTGCAGCCTGGGCTAGTGCTAAACAAAGATTAGATACCAGAACCATCTGTGTACAGTATAACTTGGCCTCAAATGTGACCAAATGATTCTAGTTAAAAAGCTGGTTAAGATTTTTACTATTCTGATCCCTTAAGTTTAAAACAATACAGAATAGTCTTTAAGAATAAAGAATAATAACAACAAAAAAAGTATTTTAGGAAGTCAAAATGCAAGCATTCCGCATCTGCCAGCTATTCCAAACAATTGTGTCAAACCTCGACCTGTATCTTCCAAGACAGTGCCTGCTGTCTCAGTGATGATGTTGAACCTGATATTGGGACAGCTTGTCTCCACCACCTAGAACTGCTTTTCACCTGGAAACAAACAGACAGAGATCAACTAGCTCCCTTTCTGCTGTAGTACAGTGATCAGCTCATCAGCCTTACCTTCACTGGAGGATCCGGAGAGGTCAATAATAACATACACTCTTCCTTCGGGCTCCAGGTCTATCTGCAATATAAAAAACAAGCAGAGGACATCGTTAGAAGAGCATGTGAAATATATCACTGCACGATCCTTTCCACTGAATGTAGTGTAGTAATGAACAGCAGGGGGTTATTAAGAGTTAGAGGATGGATGGGTTTAGTTTTAAAAAACTAAAATGTTCTCATTGAGTCATTTGAAGACATTTAGCAAAACTATTCATTAAAATGGATTGAAATATTTCTTTAGAAAAGTTTCTTCACCCTTCCATTTCACCCTGGATTACAGCTATGGCCAAAAAGTTTTGCATCACCCTATAGAAAAAACATATTTTGCTTCATAAAGTGGAATAAAACCTGCTGAATAATATGTCTCAATCCTAAAGTTCTTTGTCTCTTCAGTTTCTTTGTAATGGAGCGCTAACCTCTATACTTTTCACAGGAGAAAGGTCTCATGTGGAAGTTGTTTAAAAAAACATTCAATGCCACCTAGTATAAAGCATTGCAATGCACAATGTTAAAACAGACAGAAAGTCAAATCTGAAATGGTGACAAATGAACTGCTGCCCAGAAAACAAGTTTTATAAATCCTGTTCAAATTTACTATACTTTTTTTATGTTAAAATATACATGTTACATCACGATGCCCGGAGGCTCTATGAATAAAGCAGAATATGTAAAGCAAGACATTTAAATGTATTAGCTTCTTCTAATGCCTTGTCTTCAGAAGAATAATTCATGGAAACTGATCTGGTATTGGTAGCTGGAGTTCAAAAGCTCCTAGTCTTTTTGATTTCTAAGAGCGGCCTGTGAGGTGTATGCTAATTAGAGATGCTGGAGATCTTTCTGGAGCCCTTGAGACCCCCGCTCTCAGGAGCACAGCACCGCCTGCAAGCAGAGGGAAGGTCATTAAACACAGATCTTTCTGGAGCCCTCGAGACCCCCGCTCTCAGGAGTACAGCACCGCCTACACACAGAGAGAAGGTCACTAAACACAGATCTTACTGGAGCCTTTGAGACCCCCGCTCTCAGGAGCACAGCACCGCCTGCACGCAGAGAGAAGGTCACTAAACACAGATCTTACTGGAGCCTTTGAGACCCCCGCTCTCAGGAGCACAGCACCGCCTGCACGCAGAGAGAAGGTCACTAAACACAGATCTTACTGGAGCCCTCAAGACCCCCACTCTCAGGAGCACAGCACCGCCTGCACGCAGAGGGAAGGTCATTAAAACACAGATCTTTCTGGAGCCCTGGAGACCCCCGCTCTCAGGAGCACAGCACCGCCTGCACGCAGAGGGAAGGTCATTAAACACAGGGTTTGCCGTGCACCCCTGAGGTGTTCCACTGTTACTGGGAAGCCATGATGACATTTACTGTAGAGCAGTACATTGCAATCGTTTGCTGACACACAAATGGAACCAATCAAAAGCTGTGCTATACATCCCAGTGCTTTCCAGAGATAGGAAGAGGGTTATGATTTACAGCAGCAAAGTGGTTGCACAGCTGAGCAGCTTTCACAGATTCACGGCGGCTGTGTGGTGATCAGTGATTGTGAAGAGTTTTTTTTTTTTTTCAGTAATGTGTTGTAACTTGACTGTCAGTCAAGGCAGGCCAGGGGCAGAAACAGCAAACGCTCACAGACAGTATTGCTGGTCAGGGCCTTCTCGCACTTTTAATTACACAAACCAAACACAGAGGAACAAAATAATACTTTCAGTAAAACACTACACACATAACTCTTCAGAGCACCCAAGAACAGCTATCACAGTAGCTTTCTCTTATTCTATTTGTTTCCTTCTCCTTCTCCTTTCTTCTTTCTTTTCCTTCTTCTCCTTCTCCTCATCCTTAACCCACACCAAACACTCATTCCTCTGTCCTTTATAGGACGTGACCAGGGGTAATTTGCAACCAATCATTCCATTACCACCTGGTCATATTCCACACTTTTCCAATCACACCGCAATCACTCAATGAAACACAATTTCCATCGGCGCACACCCACACACGTGCACCCATGTACAGCCTCTGCTCTGCACATATCCTCCCCCTACTCTGTCACAACTGATAATTGTTGATTATTAGCAGTCTGACGTTCCAGATGCTGCCAGCACCTCTTTTTGTTCGCTATGACATACGATTAGTATGGATTTGCAGCAAGAATTCCAGCTCCCAGCCACGCCGCCTTCTTCTACTTTTCTTGCTGATCACGATCAGGCCCCTTTCGTTGCAATGTAGACTGGAACCTTAATTTAGCTATTCTGAATAAATAACGAAAATACTGAACTTCAAAATACATACATTAATTCATAGAGAGAGTTGGTTTAATTAAGAGGTCTGATTGGAATCCAAATGAACAAGTCGTCCTGATTTTTGTAAAACCTTCATTTAATTATTCACATATCCTACATCCCGCTTGTTCGAGAACAAATGAAATCTCTGCAAAGTACTGATCATTACTGGAGCTATCAGAATGAAATGTGAAGGTAGAACTATACACACGCTTCTTCTGTTAAAGGTCTGTTTAAAACTAACAAAACAATTAAAGTCAATATTTAACATTTTATTTGTATTATTTATTTGCATTGTATATTTCCATCACTTTGAATATGAGAAATCAGATCATTTACATTTTGTCATTGTGTGTGTTTGCAATTATATACATCATAAATAACTATTTGAAAGGTGTTTTACCTGAAGACACATATAGATCAAGCATCAGGCTTAATCTTTGACTAGTGCTGAATTACAAACTGCTTCAGTCAGTCTGATTTATTCAAATCAGCGTTACCTTGAACTGTGAACAACAGTTTTCTTTCCTGTATGTTTTCACGCCTGTGAAGCTGGACACAGCAGACTGAGGTTCTCTTTATTAAAGACAACCTTCTGATAAGCATAGCTGAGATTTCAGGAGAGTTCAGCAGCCTAGTAGCACCGGTACAAGGACTCTGCTAGTACTGTGCAAACCAAACACTTTGAACACCTCTGCTTTTACCAACGTGCTCACATACACCAGCAATATTAAAAGCTGTGAAAGTGTTACATGGTACACAGTTTTATTTTATTACTTGTTTATTTTACCAGGTTAAAATGCTTTGACAAGGATATCTCTTTTACAAGGGTGACCTGGCAGCCCTGGCACATGTAAACAGTTACATCATGCACTCACACTTAAACATAATTACAACATCACAGAGGTAGTAAGGGTTTTCAGATCGTCAATAGATTACTTTAATTAGGCTCTGGGTTATTACCTCTTATGAAATGTTTGTTTTGATATTTTGTGGCAATATACAGTGAAGCTGGCAGGTTTGTTTATCATTCTACCTAATGTGTTTAATGTACCGTAAGCCTGACCTTTAACAAAGTGCTTTACTTCAACTATGTGGAATGTAAATGAAATGGTGCACAATAAAGAAAACACAACCTTGTGTGTTTCTGTATGAGAGGCAGATTGTCAGAAACAGAAAGCATTAAAATACTAAACAAAATAAAGGAATCTGTGAAGCCCTGTAGCATATACAGCCCATGGCATTCTGCAAGAAGCACAGCCCTGTTAGCAATAGTGGAGTTCCATAGTACAAACAGTATCTTCCACTCACTTGACCCATTAGAAAAAGCAAGCCGTGCTCCAGTATTTCACAGAGATAATGTTGCGTGGTTAACCTAGCCCTGCCCTGCCAAGCTCCCTTGAGATACACTGCAGCACTGATATTACAGTGCAGTTTGACTTCTCCACCGGCCAGATTACTTAACAAGACGAGGGCCTGGTGTATTATTGAATGGATTCCACGAATTGCCATGGATACCAAAGAAAGCTTCAATCAGTGATGTACTTTATGCAATGGGTCTATTAATCCACCGAATGCATGATGACGTTATCAGCGGTGTTAACAAGCAAGCTATTGACACATTATTTAAAAGTCTGTTAATGCGTCTGGTGTGTTTGTTTTTTAGAGAGTTCGGGGAGTCTAGCATGTCAATCACTCCTCCCAGCTAACCCTCTGACTTTGACTTACTTTGTTTATTTGTTGTGCTTGACATCTCAAATATAGTTGTATTAGAAGGTTTGTGTCTGCAGCTGGAGCAAGGTGACAACGGTCAGGGGTTTAAACATTCATCAAGGGAGAATGAAATGCTTGAAGTCCAGTCAGTCGAATGAAATCCAGCGACAGGAAGCAAACCACAGTTCGGAGGATATCAGCACCCCTGTCATAGATGTGAGGAAGACTTGCGTGGATACAACTAGTGATGAACCTAATATTTGCGAACCCGGTCAGGCGAATCAGCGTAAGAGAGAGAAGAACCTCAACGGACACAAGCGTGGAGTTAAATAGCCAAGAGCTTGTGAGAAAACTGCGTGGGACACAGTAAACACGGATCTCTGTTTTACTTTGGAAAGGTTAAATGGAACATTTGAAAAGAAGCTGGATAAATTTGGGGACATCATCTATGCATATAGAAGCGAGAGGTTTAGAATTGAAAAAAGGAAGGAAAAAACTATTCCTGGAAAGTCTAGACGGCAGCAGGAGATTTAATGCTTAGTTAGAGAAAGGAGGCAGTTGCGGAAGCAATGGGGAAAAGCAGAACTAAGTCAGAAGGAGGGACTTAATCTGTTACAAAGGGTCATAAAAGATTGCGCAGAGCTGAGCGCCTACAAAAATGCTACAAAAAGAAAGAGCGTGCAAGAACTAACTTTTATAAAGATCCATTCAAATTTGAGCTGGAGAGATATTTGGAGGAAACACATACAGATTCAAAAAGGCAGGACCCTATGTCAATTCTTTCTGATATCCTACTTAACAATCCACCCAAATACCAAATGGATGACTGTGAACCTAAGTGGAAAGACGTAAAGCAAGCTATGAAAAAGCAAGGGAATCATCATCTCCAGGGCCTAATGGAGTTTCATATAGAGTGTACAAGAGTGCTTCTGGAGTTCTACGAATCCTGTGGAAATTGATGAAAGTGGCATGGGAAAAACAAGTTGTACTAAGAGCATGGCGTCTAGCAGGTCGAGTCTTTATACCAAAAGAAAAAGATTCTACAAGCATCGGTCAGTTTAGTCCTATTTCCCTATTAAACATAGAAGGCAAGATTTTCATCAGCATTATTGCTCAGAGATTGTCAACCTACCTATTAAGAACTGCTTTATTGACACTTCAGTACAAAAAGCAGGCATTCCAGGTTTCCCAGGATGCTTAGAACACATCAGCGTAATCTGGCAACAAATTCAATCAGCAAAAAAGGAGAGGAAGGAGCTCCATGTGACATTCCTGGATTTGGCTAATGCATATGGTTCAGTGCCACAGGAACTTCTTTGGGCAGCATTTGATTTTTTCAGCGTACCGATGACAATAACAAATTTAGTGAAAGCCTACTTTGCAGATTTGCAATTTAGTTACATGGCAATGCCCAGAAGTTGGAATAATGGTAGGATGTACCATTTCTCCACTGGCTTTTACCATGGCAATGGAAGTAATTATTAGGGCATCAAAATGGGTAGTGGGAGGAGCGCGCTTGGCTTCTGGAATGCGACTACCACCAATTCAAGCATACATGGATGACATGACAACAATGACTACAACAGTAGCCTGCACTAATTGGTTATTGGGCAAATTAACCAATAACACTGAATGGGCACGATGCAATTCAAGCCCACTAAATCAAGGAGCATCTCTATAATTAAAGGTAAAGTAGTAGATAAAAGGTTCTACATTACTGGTGAGCCAAGGACGGTTTACTTGGAGGCATGACCAGGTGCTGTGATGTTTGGCTTTAGCATTGGAAGACAAGCGTAACCTGACCAATAAGTTGCCACCAGTTCCATCAAAGCATTACACACAAAAGACAATATTCCTCCGTCCAGGAGAGCAACCACCAAGAAAAGGTGTTAAAACCAAGCCTTGCCCAGGACAACTGGAAGCTTCTAGAGAATGGAAGATGCTGGCAGATGTTGGTCAACGGCTTATTTTTCCACCTGAGATTGCCACCATTAACCTTCGACCAGACATTGTCTTGTGGTCTGGATCAGCATGCCTTGTTCATCTGGTAGAGTTAACAGTGCCATGGGAGGATGCTGTGGATGAGGCGTATGAGAGGAAGAAACTTCAGTATGCTCATATAGCTGCTGAAGCGGAACAGCGCGGATGGAGAGTCCGAGTTTACCCAGTGGAGGTGGGTTGTTGAGGATTTGTGGCACACTCTACAACCCGGTTTCTCAGAGATGTTGGGTTCAGTGGCCAAGAGTTGCATCACACAGTGAAGAACTTATCTGAAGCAGCAGAAAGGAGCAGCAATTGGCTGTGGTTGAGATGGAAAGACTCTGGATGGAGATCTCAAGCACAATAGAAATAAAGCAACGCTGATGTACAGGTAAGTAAGCTGGGCTGAGCTGAGTGGGGGATTGAGGGGGGTGATGCTGGGATGCCAGAATCACTGTTGAGCCCTCTTGAGGTGTTGTGGGCTAGTCGACGAAACACTGTGGACAGAAGGTGCCCGCTTGAAGACCCCAGAGATGTACCCTACTTAGCTCAATCCACACGGTTGTTATGCTGAAGCGCTGGGGAGACCGCACTGGGTTGATCCCCGGAGCCAGCATCGCAGCCGTTGTGTGTGCTGATACCCTGGGGAGGCAAAATGAGCTGATCCCTGGAGCCAGCATTACACTTCAGCAATCAACACCAGACAGAAGGACATCTGCATCATCAGATGGAAAACAACGCAAATGGATTGAGATGCAGATGGTTCACATTAGTTTACTGCAAAGCTACGTCTTAGTTGGTGCTTATCTTGGCGAGAGCCGAGTTCAAATCAGCATGAAGTTCAAAATCTACTCTCATGTAATGGAAATCAGAAACTCCCACCACTAGCATATTGCAGAATTCCAAAATTTATAAAAAAAAATAAAAACCTTGGTAAAAGCTTTAGTGAGTGCATGGGACGCTGAGGTGAATAAGCACACGCACACACGCAGCCACACACACATACACTGGCACTGACATGCTACTTGGTAGGAACCAACAGGCAGCAGGTTAAAGATCATCACTTTCTGGACAGAGATGTGACAGGCTAGCACACAGAGCACAGCAATGAGCTTGATGCGAGCTGCAGGTGCAGGGGAAGCAATAGCGCCCCCCACAGTTCGTGTGAGGATTAGCCTCTGCAGGTACAGGCAGGGCAGGGAGATCCTCTGAGGAGCGCCTCCTGTCACTGAACTCACTGATCTGTGACAATGCCTCTCCCTGTGTGCTGCATCAAAGGCAGGAAACTGATAATTCAAATGTAGCAACAATAATGAATGTGGTCTGCAAACTGAAGCAAGAATGTGCTATCTTCTTCTTCTTCTATTCAGATACTGTTTTATCATCAGAAACAAGGTGCAGTTATCTCTTCTTGCATCTATCTTCATCAATCAAAGTTGCACAAAAAATATATATTTTTTATTTGCCAGCTTTTATAGCAATCTCCAAAATATACTCTGAACAGTAGCACAAACCGATTACAGGGATCAAGCTCCTCACAGAAATCAGGTGCTGACAATCAGGTGAGGGTTATTGGCGTCAGTCGGGCTAGTTTACCATTCCAGGTGAAACAGGTGAAGAAACAGGCACTTGGATTTGTGATGATTGGTGCTTTTCGCAGACTGTGGAGAACAGGGATCAGTACAATGAAAAAGTAGCTAACCATGACCTTCTGTACTTCGACTGTACGCAGAGTCCTGTGCTTGAGGGCTCTGCAGAGCGGATGCCATCTAAAGCTATTTACTGCTATTTAAAGTTAGTTATTTTCCCTGAGGCAATTGTTTTTAACGTATTTGGATGGAATATTAAGCCAGTGTAGAGAACGAGTTCTAAAAGCACTTCTGTGCTGCTGAAAATGTTATCAACCTGTGTACTATGGGAAACACAAAAAGACTGTGCAAATTCACTGTAGTAACAGTTTACATGGGACCCTTCAACAGGTGTACAAATGTGCTACTGAATCAAGACGTAAATCTAGTATCTTTTTGCAAAGGAAATACTTACAAGATACCCCACAAGTGATGCACTCGTGAAGTGCTTCTGACAATTTGTTCTCAACAAGGTCTGAAACAAAACCTTGGTTGCTGTTCCCAAAGGGAATACTGTGAGTGCCAGCATCATTCTGCAAGCACCGCGCTGCAGTCCACTCAAAGGCACAACATTCAGAGATTCAAACCAGACTAGAACAAGAGTCTCTCACTCAGCCATCATGTTTGGAGTCAGCATAGGTATAATAGTATACACCAAGAACTAAGGACAGTAAGTAAAATACAGTCATTTTGTTAAAACTCATGTTAATATTACACTGCAACAAATAACAAATATACTCTTTCACAACCAAGCACTGCACATTAATTAACCACATAGCCAATACACACGTTTTTGCATGCCATGTCTGGTTAAACTCACCAAAATCCAATGTTAATGAACTGTTCTCGACCTGTTCTAGAAGCATTCATCTCATACCCTGTCAATGAGCTGTTCTAGAAGAGTGCCTGTCATACTCAGTCAATGAGCTGTTCTAGAAGTGTGCCTGTCATACTCAGTCAATGAGCTGTTCTAGAAGTGCGCCTGTCATACTCAGTCAATGAGCTGTTCTAGAAGTGTACCTGCCATACTCAATGAGCTGTTCTAGAAGTGCGTCTGTCATACTCAGTCAATGAGCTGTTCTAGAAGTGCGCCTGTCATACTCAGTCAATGAGCTGTTCTAGAAGTGTGCCTGTCATACTCAATGAGCTGTTCTAGAAGTGTGCCTGTCATACTCAATGAGCTGTTCTAGAAGTGCGCCTGTCATACTCAGTCAATGAGCTGTTCTAGAAGTGTGCCTGTCATACTCAGTCAATGAGCTGTTCTAGAAGTGTGCCTGTCATACTCAGTCAATGAGCTGTTCTAGAAGTCTGTGTATCATACTCTCGACACACACACCCACAATACTAGATTAAGCCAGCTGTGTACAGTAGCCCCCCTACAGGTGATGCTGTCAAGCAGACATCGAAATGGTGACAGCCCCCCCTTTCCTGTGACGAAACGAACTTCCATTCACGTGAGGCCTTCACGTGACACTTTGCACGTCTCACAGGAGCCAGCCACAGACCGCTGAATTAAGAATGGGAAGGAAGAGGAAGCGTGTGTGACTGAGAGAGAAGCACTGCTAAATGATTTACGCAATCTGATAGTAAAGGCCGAGGTGAATGGTGGTGACAAATTTTTGTATTATTGTTGAGTGCAACTACTGTAATAGGACGGGATGTGTTATTTGGTTTTCTCCTAGTCTGACTTGTTTACAAATCCAGGATCCTCAATCACAACTGTAACTTGACCTAAACCTCTGAACTGAGGAGGTGCTTCGCTGGGAATAGAGGTTTTTGTCCTTCACGCGTGTAGGGGTGCTACTGTCGAGAGCACCATTGTCAAGCCACCTCTGATCTACAGACTAGACTTTAAGAAACTGCTACAGTACGTAGGCTATTTCTGTTGATAAGGTCTTTTCCTGAAGACTTCTGACATTCACCAGAACCACTGTCATGAAAAAAGTAATTTCTTCTAGCAATGCGGCATGACTCCCAGTCATGAAGCCGGTTCGAGTCCAGGCTATTCCACCACCAACCGTGGACGGGAGCTTCGTGGGGGTGGCACACAACTGGCTGAGGGCCACCCGGGGGAGGGAGCACTTAGGTTCGGCCAGGGTGTCCTCAGCTCACCGCACACCAGTGACCCCTGTGGTCTGGCAAGACACCTGTAGGCTTGCCTGTAAGCTGCATTGTCCTCCGACTCTGTAGCTCTGAGGTGGCTGCACAGTGGGCCTGCAGTGTGAAAAGAAGTGGTTGGCTGATAGTACGCGCTTCGGAGGACAGTGTGTGTTCTTCACCCCCAAGTCAGTATGGGGATGGTAGCGGTGAACTGAGCCTAAAAACAATTGGACATTTCAAATTGGGAGAATATGATAAAAACAACTGGCGATTACTAAATAAAAAAGGCATATTGAAATAGACCCTCAGTGGAGTATATGACTTATTGCTGTAGATAGTTTCAGCCAATCGGAGCACACGCATTTATTACGCAAATCCATCCCAACCAATATAACCATATGCAGTTGTACTGCAAAAATAAATATCATTATAGACATAACCTGGCTGCCCTTGCATCACAGCACATTCGGTTCTGTTACTGGTGTTCCAGTTTTACTGGACAACCATTAAGTTAATTAAATCACTGGCCGCTTACTGCTGCCACCTTTACCCTCTTACTGTACCCTCTGCTGAGCTGTCATTTCTAAGCCCACATAGACAGCTTTAATGTCAGCACATGACAAAAGATTTTTTATTCCAATATGTTTCATAAACAAAATAATCCAGCTGCAGCTCCTGGTAATATGGGGAATGATTACACTTGGCCAATGCAAACCCAACAACGCTGGATGCATCTAAATATTTCTTCAGGGTAACCAGGTGTTGCAGCTTGATATATAACACCACATACAGTGCTGTTCATAGCAGTACAATAGCGCTCTCCGCAACATCTGCGTGACAGTTTAGGCATGGTTCCCACTGTGGAGAGGAGCACCAATCCTCACTCCCTGGCATCGATGCCTACAAGTCTGGGGCTCCAACAGCCTGCACAACCCATCCCCAATACTACAACATTTCCACACTTCCAACACACCTTGCTCCTCGCAATGTTCCTCATAAGAACAGCTCAGAGAAAATGGCAGGAATGACAGCGGGCAGTATGGCCTTCAGCTTTAAAACCAGGCAAGTGAAAATGACCCAGTAAAAATACACTTTGCAAAGAGCATGCAACACATTCAGAAAAGTTGTTTTACTATTTCTATTAATCCCGGTGTGGCACGGTGAAAGGCCTGAATGTAAACAGTGTGAGTGTGGGTGTGGCAGGGTGGAAGCCCTGCCTGTGTAAAGTGTGTGTGTGGTAATGTAAGGCTGGCAGGGATGGGGTTAAATCTGTCCCTGTCAGTAATCACAGGTGTGGTCATTCCCCAGTTGGGTAATTAGTACAAATTGAGGTGTGGCCACATGTATAAAAGGAGCCAGAAATCCTTTGTTTGTTGGGGGGAATTAGGGGAGTGTTTCTGACTGGTGTGTATATCTTAGTGAACGTTATAGTGACGGTGAATACCCAGCCTATATTGTATTGTTTGATGTAACCCTTTTTTTTTGCCCTGGGGTTTTTTAACTTTGTGTCTTTTTTTTAATAAATGTGCAATTTGCACTTTAAACTGCAGCTTTAGTCTCTAATTCTTGCCAGTAACTTCTTGGGCTGCGATGTTATCCTGTCACATTTGGTATCAGGGTGGGATTGTGCTCCCTAGACACTCAGCAGGACTGCAGTTACATTTTCTTTTTAAATGGATAACTGGATCTGCCGATACCCCGATACATCAAGGACCCAGTGGGACAACAGATCGAAAGACCTCCTTGGCTGCCTGGATGAACAAGGTTGGTGCCGTGCGTGAAAAGGCATGCTGTTTTTGTGTATCTTAAAAGGAGAGAAAAATCTATCAGGTCCAAATTCACAGAGATGGTGTAGAAATTGCAAACAGAGTTGTTGTGTGTGTCCTAGATTCCCACCATGCAATGCTGTTCAGGGGGTCCTACAGTAATGTACAATGGAACTGAAGAACATGCAAAGTCAGAGGAGAATCAGTTCCAGCCTGCTCCCAGGCTTGCAGTCAGAGAAGAATCGGTTCCAGCCTGCTCCCGGCTTGCAGTCAGACAGAGGCTCTGTGCTCTCTGTACTGTACGGGGATGCCCTCTATCTCACCTCTGCACTGTGCTCTAGAGAGGGGTGGAAACCTACAGATTAAATGACATTCTAGCATGAAACCAGACGCCCACTGCTGATTTAACTTCATTAACCCAAGACAAGAGTGATAGGGCCCTCTGTCCTCCCAGGGACACAATGAAAACCCCACCTCAATTAAATAAATAAAGATAGCTCCAGCAAGCCATTGCCCATACAATAGTGATGAATCTGGACTAAAACTATTGATTTGCTATCCATCCAAACAGACAGGGCATTAACAGCCAAGTTCTCAAAGCTATTTACTCCAAATCGGCATTACCGTAATTGTTATCTAAAATGATAAACAACGTAAGACTACTTAAAAGTTCCTAAGTTAAAAGTTAGTAGTTTATTTTTGGTTTGGTAACTTTATTGTATGTTTCTCCTTTCTCAAAAAAAAAAGTTCTAATGACACCCACGGTTCATTCATTTCATTCGTTCATTCATTCGGTTTATTTATTTATTTATTTATTTACCTTTTTTTTTATTTACAGTTCTTGTCATCAGTTTTTCATCCCATTATCACAACATGTTTTTAAAAGGTTTAAGCTCAGAGAGGTTCAAAGCCACAAGCCTCACTGCTGAAGACCATTTCATCCTTGGTTCAGTATCCCACAACAGGCTGTTTGTGTGTTCAGCGTGAGACTAATTGATTATTAGTCTCACCTTCAACGCCTGTGTGAGCTTCCCTGCTGACAAGATGCATAGAGTCTGCTGTTTATACTTTAAACATTAAGACTAATCAAAGTCACACTCTCTTACCTGAAGTCTCACTTTGACGACACAAATAGCCTGTTGTGGGGTCCTGAACTTTGGCTACTTGAAATGATTTGTGGCAGTCACTCTTGCTGGACTACATTTTTCAAAAGTATGTTTCAGTGATGCAGTGAAAACCATTTCCCAGCTTCTTCATTGCAGTCTCTAGGCTACAAGATGGTGACTGACGTCGGGTTGAAAACATCTCCTGTTTACTCCAGGCTCCTGGGAAAGCTATGTGTGGAATGTGATCCCCGGATGATTAAAGGACATTCCCCTGGGAATTAAGAAATTAGTGCTAGGTCAGAAAGGAATTCAGACTCGAGGAATTGTCAGCAATTCTTGCATTTTGTCCAACAGTAGGATACTCAGATTCTGATTCCTTATAGAACGAATGTGTTGTTCCCCTCAGAAATGCATGTTAATTAGTGCTCATCTCGCTGAACCTATCCTGTATAATGCAGGTCTATTATTAATTACAAAAATGAAATGCATCCTTCCTTGATTGCTAATGTGGTTTCAGCCCAGCACTTTCGACATCATGGTGTGCTTGTGCTCTTCACCACCTGCGTTTTAAGTCTTCAAGTTTTTTCCAGACAGAGTTCTGCTGTTAAATAATACATCATTTCCCCTCTTTAATGAAATGTGCATAATATTGGCACTGTAAACTTTTTCTTAAGTGCAGCCACTGAATCATGTATGCAAGTACTTGTGCAATCTGCTTCATAACAGTACACCATATAGGGCAAAAAAAGGAGGTAGTCTTCGGCTGTGATTTTAAATGCCTTTAAAAAAAACTATAGCAGTAGTCTGGGAGTGCCATGTGACAGTGGGATGCACTACCATGCTGGTAAATGCACGGAACATCTCGCCTCTCCTATACTACCATGCTGGTAAATGCATGGAACATCTCGCCTCTGCTATGTCTGAATTTAACTATCATTCTACATCATAAAGGTAAAAAGGCAAAAAGGTTCAAGTTGTTCTGTTGCATATCCTGGGATAAACCACAGCTGGATTTCTGCATGGAGCATTTTAAATGTTAGAGGTAATCCAGGGATAACCCTGGACAAGGTGGTTTTGATGCAATCCATGGTGATTTCCAACCACTGCCTGTCATGTTTGGCCAAACGTACATGTTCAAGTCTCAAAGCTGTAACTTATCAATTGAATTCTGGTTAAAAAAAAAAAAACAGGAAGGGTACAAGCTCGTAGAAAACTAGTCGAGACAGCGGCAAGCAGTGACACAGAGTTCTGATTAAAATCCCCTAACCTCCCTATGCTGAGCACTCGAATCCCGGTTAACACACACGGTGATCACAAAGGGTTGCTTTGTTTGCTCACCCTGGTTCATACATGCAGTCGTGAGGATTCCCAGCTAATTCCCTTCCAGCTTGCTAACAAAGAACAGAAACAACAAAACTGAGAACCATGAACAAAGGGTTTGGCTTTCCAGCCCCTTTTTAAGTTAATTGATCATCAATTAGTGTTAATTGACTATCAATTAAACAATTGACACCTGTAAACCTGCTGCACTTTTCTCAAATTAGGCAGGGAGGGAAGTTTAATCTCTCTAAGATGCCATATCTAGCACATACTTTAATTGAAAAAAAATTATACATTTCTATTAAAAAAATCAACCAAATCCCACCAAACTATATTTATAATGATACACAATGATATTTTACAGGGACAGGCCTCAGCCCTGCCACAGATTAATATTTTTAATTTTACACACACACACATAGCCCTTTAATGGCTGGACAGAGATTTCTAAAAGTCTGTGTTGTCCATTTCATGTTACATTATCTTACTCTATATAATTTGTAACAAATGACTGTAAAGCATAGCAATCCGTGCCAAAGCCGTGGAATTAAACCACGGGATAATCCGTGAAACAGCTGCACAGCTGGTTACACTGGAGAGGCTCAGCTCTATCATTAGTGTCTAGTGTGGCTTTGAGCTTCAGTCATGTTTGTTCTGAACACATAACACACATTAGTCAATATTCAACATATCTAAACAGATGTAGATCTGAACACTAACACAACTCCCCCCCGTCTCTGTCTACATCTACCTGCTAATGTACATTTACTGATGCAGCCAAAAGACATCTACTAGTCCAATTAAACGATATATGAAAGCTTATACCAAGGGCCGCAGTTAGATGCAACCTTTATGGAAGTACATACCAACAAAAAAGAAACTGAAATAAAATGCTATCTTAGCACTGCCCCTGTGAGAAGAGGATCCGTTTTCAGCTGAAAGATTTGCCCTTATTTAATTCTGCTCTGGGGCCAAGTCATCCATCACAACCTGATAATTGTTTAAGTGGCAAGGAAACAAAACAAGAAAGCATGTCTGTTCGTGCCAAGACATCTGTAATTTAAACCTGAATGTACCAACATCAGTATAAGAAACTCCCCCGACATGCATTCGAACAGTCAGATAATCCCTCCCCGAAAGAAAATAAAATGCAGAGCCAAGAAATGTCTCAAAATTCCAGTATCTGTTTTAAAGACCTTTCCTCTAGCCCTTTCTGTACTCCTTTTTGACTGTGGTGTACCGGTATAGTGATGTGGAGCATGCTTCAGGAATGCTCCTTTGGTGGAACCCATATATGCATTTTTTTCCCCAGGCTTTGCTCCCTGGAGGAGCTTACTGTACTAAAGAATATTACAGTCAGTCAAAGACTAACCATCATGACTACTCCACCTGCCAAAAAACAAAAAAAAACAGTAACCAGAATTTTTCATCACAAAGGCCCTCTACACAAAACAAAATTAAATCTCAATCCATAATATATTCAAGCCTACAGTCCTACCAGATGGCAAGTCAACATGACAGACACTGGCACACTTTTACACTGTCTATGCCAGCCAATGTATTGAAATGAAAAGGACTTCAACAAAACTGCAGTTCTTTGGATTGAAAAATACATCCAAAAGAACAACAAGAGCCCTTCTTCAGATGAAGAACTGCTAGTTTACCAATATTTTGCAGAATCACATGTTACAGCAAACATGTATTTTCATTTATAAAACACCTATCTGGTCCCACAGTGAGCTCATGCTGCACGCCTTACTTTCTGTTGCAATGTACTTGCACTTTCTAGGTGACTTCACCTGGAGAATAAAATCCAACCCTTTCCTGACATTTACCAATCAGATTCTTCCCTTTCATGACTAACATGCTTTGCAGCCAGTGACCTCAAAGACGCTACCAGCCCACAATGACCTTGGAAGTGCACATTCAGCAGACTGCCTGAAAGTAAGGGATGCAAACTGAGAGCTTTCTTTAACCATAGCAGCTTCTTTCAAAACTTCCCTGAAGGTAGCTCAGCTAGCACATTTCACACCCGCGTCTGCTGTGAGAGAGCGACACATCTCAAAACTGTATTAGTATAGATGGCATGGTGCAGTCACTCACTGTTTGTGATTATTTAGAAGGAACACACCCACAGCACTTTTTAAAAAAAAATCCTTGCCAACAGCAGATTGTGTGTGAAGACGCCTTAATTTTATCTGTTGGAGGTACAGTATACACACACACACACTTGCTGGTTTTTATAGCGTTTACAATTTCTAGCTCAATAAGAACACACACTGACAGCTGGAGATGCCTACGGCTGTACACTGTAGTGTACTGTACTGTTCTGTGTAGAACCAGACTAGCAGTGCTGAAAGGGTTGAGCTGAAACAGTGAGCTGATGAGCTGACCTCACTCCACCGTCCATCAGATTAGCCACCCCTGCCCGGACGTGCTGCAGTGCCGAGAGCAGAGAGAGGGATCAGGATTTCACTTTGAAATTTGCAGGCGATCACGCTGGGCTGGGGCTGGATACACAAAGGCATGGGAGTAGATTTCTCCGCGATCCCCTGGACTGGAAAGCAAAGGTCTAAGGAGACATGAACTACTGTACTGTACAATGCCATATATAGTAAACCAATATCATAGACTGTATACGATATGATAGGGTTACCTAGGGGTTAATATGAAACCATTAATCTCTCTCCCTCTCTCTATCTCTCTCTCTCTCTCTCTCTTTCTATATATAGATATATATTAGGGCTGTCTCGCGATTTCAGTTTATTTATCTTGGTTCATCTCGCTTGAATTTCTTTTTGCTCAATTGCTACATCCATCTCATTTAAATTATTATTATTATTATTATTATTATTATTATTATTATTATTATATTATTATTATTATTATCTGTAAATAAAATCTTTTAAAATGTATTTATTTATGTATTTGAGACTGAATGAGGTACCCCATGAAAATTCACCATCTTTGTTGAATTATTTATTTTTGGCACTGGCCCAAATAGGTAAAGCGAAACCATTTTAAAACATGCATTAACAGGATGTAAGTTTTTGGATTGTCACATTGCCTGCAAAGTTGTGTGGTGCACGTAAATAATTAGTACACATAGTTATATAAAAAAGATGTATTCACGTAAACGTTTTGAAAACTGTAAATAACTTGTTGAAACAAACTCAAGAGAACAAGCAGGCAATCCTAACTAAACTAAAAATAAATACAAATCAAACACTGGGATTATCCTTTTCAATTTTGAATCACTGGAAACCGTTCACAAGCTACCCGAGTTGTCGGGTGTTTTTGCTTTACCAGGACGGCCTGCACAATGCCGGCTAGTTTGGGCTCACTTGAAGTTCCAGCATTTGTTTTTTTACATCATCCAGCCGGTCTCTGTAGACCCTGTTTTTTGTGAGAAGATGCCGAGCTGCTGAGTCTCTGCTGTGCTTTTTTAGTTTTTGTTGACGTGTCTGACGAGTAGTATTTCGTTTATGTTTTAACTGCGAGTGTCCACCTGCACAAGGAGCCATTTTTTAGTGGGAACTAGGAATATTCTTATGATGCAATTTGAACGAGAGAGACCGGGGTACAACGGTACCCTGGGGTACCGCATGGTGTCTCCTTTATTTAACCAGGAAATGTACCCATTGAGGCCTTCACAAGAACTTACTAGGGGCAATAATTTAGAAATTACAAATACAACCAACACAATAAACCGTGCGGTTGAAGCTTGATCAGCAACACACAGAGATCAGAAAATACAACAAATAGGATATCTATTTTTAAATGTGACTGTGAACGGAAAAAAGTTTTTTTTTTTTTTTTTTAATAAAATTATGACTATGTAGCTACAGTAACCACTTCTAGGAAATGAACTGTTAATTGTGAAGAGAACATAAAAAACTTTGTCATTATATCCAAAAAGTGCAAACTAACAACTAAAATTGGCAGGCTTTACATACTACGTGCAAAAAAACAAACAAAAAAAAAAAAACATGCTTAGCTTGATTCATGGGCTTGCAGCTACCCTGCATTTCTGTCGAAACTGGTGGGTTTAATTTGTTGTTGTATTATTGTTGGCTGTAGCAGAAGAGTATATAGTGAGATTACTGTAAAAAAAAAAAATACACAGAAACACAACTTGTAGCTGTAAAATGCAAAAAATACAACCTCTCAAAATGAATGAGCTTGTGGTTTTATTTTACCATTACAGTTCTATTCTGCGCAAACTGAACTCTTCTACGCTTACAAATTTTTTCTCTGCTGCCTTTTGAATTTTGACAGTAGTCTGGTTTCTACCTCTCTCTACCTCTCTCTCTCTCTCTCTCTCTCTCTCTCTCTCTCTCTCTCTCTCTATATATATATATATATATATATATATACACACACACACACACATATATATAAACACATCACAGTGCATCGATATGCGTGCCTCTTACTAAACCAGAGTTAAACAACATCAAACTAAATAACATAAGAATATAAGAAAAGAACATAAGAAAGTTTACAAACGAGAGGAGGCCATTCAGCCCATCTTGCTCGTTTGGTCGTTATCAATCAATCATTCTTTATTTTATATAGCCCCTTTCATAGTGGACCACCACCACAATATAGGTATTGGTATAGGTATATAGGTAATTTTCCATTTTGGATCTTATCATAGTTTCCATAAGTGTACATATAATAGAAGTCAGGCTGTAGTTACCTCGTTCGGTTTTTGTCTACATTTTTGTGGATCAGTATTATGTTTGCAATTTTCCAGTCTGTCGGTACAACCCCTGTCTCAAGAGACTGTTGCATGATCTTGGCTAGCGGTTGGTAAATAACTTTGTTTATTTCTTTGAGTACTATTGGGAGGATCTCATCCGGCCCAGGGGATTTGTTTATTTTAAGAGCTCCTAGTCCCTTTAACACTTCTGCCTCTGTTATGCTAAAGTTATTTAAAACTGGACAGGAACAGGTTGACATGTGGGGCATGTTGCCCGTATCGTCCTTTGTAAAAACTTGTGAAATGTAATCATTTTATATATTTGCAATTTTTTTCTCTTCACCTATGATTTTGCCATTTGTATCTCTTAGACATTTTACTTCCTCCTTGAATGTTATTTTGCCGTTATAATATTGAAAAATAAAAAGATAAAAACTTTTTGGAATTGCTTTTCGCCCCTTAGCAACGCTCATTTCACCTTTCTACCTTCCTGAAACCCTAACACACAGTTCAAACTGAAACCCTAACACACAGTTCAAACTGAAACCCTAACACACAGTTCAAACTGAAACCCAACACTTACATAATTCAAACTGAAACCCTAACACACAGTTCAAACTGAAACCCTAACACACAGTTCAAACTGAAACCCAACACTTACATAATTCAAACTGAAACCCTAACACACAATTCAAACTGAAACCCTAACACACAGTTCAAACTGAAACCCTAACACACAGTTCAAACTGAAACCCTAACACACAGTTCAAACTGAAACCCTAACACACAATTCAAACTGAAACCCTAACACACAATTCAAACTGAAACCCTACACACACAATTCAAACTGAAACCCTAACACACAATTCAAACTGAAACCCTAACACACAGTTCAAACTGAAACCCAACACTTACATAATTCAAACTGAAACCCTAACACACAGTTCAAACTGAAACCCAACACTTACATAATTCAAACTGACAACAGTTCAAACTGAAACCCTAACACACAATTCAAACTGAAACCCAACACTTACATAATTCAAACTGAAACCCTAACACACAATTCAAACTGAAACCCTAACTTACACAATTCAAACTGAAACCCTAACACACAATTCAAACTGAAACCCTAACACACAGTTCAAACTGAAACCCTAACACACAGTTCAAACTGAAACCCTAACACACAATTCAAACTGAAACCCTAACACACAGTTCAAACTGAAACCCAACACTTACATAATTCAAACTGAAACCCTAACACACAATTCAAACTGAAACCCTAACACACAATTCAAACTGAAACCCTAACACACAGTTCAAACTGAAACCCAACACTTACATAATTCAAACTGAAACCCTAACACACAGTTCAAACTGAAACCCTAACACACAGTTCAAACTGAAACCCTAACACACAATTCAAACTGAAACCCTAACACACAATTCAAACTGAAACCCTAACACACAATTCAAACTGAAACCCTAACACACAATTCAAACTGAAACCCTAACACACAATTCAAACTGAAACCCTAACACACAGTTCAAACTGAAACCCAACACTTACATAATTCAAACTGAAACCCTAACACACAATTCAAACTGAAACCCTAACACACAGTTCAAACTGAAACCCTAACACACAATTCAAACTGAAACCCTAACACACAATTCAAACTGAAACCCAACACTTACATAATTCAAACTGAAACCCTAACACACAATTCAAACTGAAACCCTAACACACAGTTCAAACTGAAACCCTAACACACAGTTCAAACTGAAACCCTAACACACAATTCAAACTGAAACCCTAACACACAGTTCAAACTGAAACCCTAACACACAGTTCAAACTGAAACCCTAACACACAGTTCAAACTGAAACCCAAACTGAAACCCTACACAATTCAAACTGAAACCCTAACACACAATTCAAACTGAAACCCTAACACACAATTCAAACTGAAACCCTAACACACAGTTCAAACTGAAACCCAACACTTACATAATTCAAACTGAAACCCTAACACACAATTCAAACTGAAACCCTAACACACAATTCAAACTGAAACCCTAACACACAATTCAAACTGAAACCCTAACACACAATTCAAACTGAAACCCTAACACACAATTCAAACTGAAACCCTAACACACAATTCAAACTGAAACCCTAACACACAGTTCAAACTGAAACCCAACACTTACACAATTCAAACTGAAACTCTAACATACAATTCAAACTGAAACCCTAACACACAGTTCAAACTGAAACCCTAACACACAGTTCAAACTGAAACCCTAACACACAATTCAAACTGAAACCCAACACTTAGATAATTCAAACTGAAACCCTAACATACAATTCAAACTGAAACCCTAACACACAGTTCAAACTGAAACCCTAACACACAATTCAAACTGAAACCCAACACTTAGATAATTCAAACTGAAACCCTAACACACAGTTCAAACTGAAACCCTAACACACAGTTCAAACTGAAACCCAACATTTACACAATTCAAACTGAAACCCTAACACACAATTCAAACTGAAACCCTACAGGCCGGTACCGTCTCTCAGTTCAAATCTGGCTAGCCACAGCTGTAACCATTAGTCTGGCAACCAAGTGTTCTATTCGTCTGTACACTTAAACAGTAAGCCTTGTGGCTATTTTGCAGTGTCAATAGAACTAAGTTCAAATCGTTATGTCACAATTATGCACAATTTATCCAAAAAGAAAATACAATATTTGAAAAATGCTTTGAAGTGTAACAAGCCCTAGTGGGCAATGCACCCTTCCAGGTATCCGCGTGTGTGTGTTCGCTCGTTCCTGTGGAACTGAAATGTTTGATTGAACAACAGCGAGACTTCACAGGAGAAGTAGCTACTGTACCCAGACACTGTAAAGATGTCAGCAGTGTGGCTGGGCCCTTGCTGTCACTGCATTGGAAAACCAGCTGGGGTTAAGAATATTACTCAACGTCCATCTGCTACCATGCTTGTGGGGAAAAGGCTGATCACAGACACCTGCCTTAGTTTTAAATGGACATATTAACTCTTTAAAGACAAATGGAAACCCAAGAACAAGACAGTGCAAGTTGGTTAACATATTGGTACCATATTCCCCAGTCCATATCAGCCTACATTACAAAACCAGCACACAATTCATCTGGAAGTCCCTGCTTTACAGAGGTCCAGGACTGAATTGCAGGCAGGGGGTGTTCAGGGCAGGACTGAGGTGCGCTCCCTCACACTCTTCAGCCAAGCCCAAAATGAATTTTTATTTACACATGAATAGCTGCCCTTAGATGACGTAAGCAAGGCTGATGATAAATGTCAAGACCCTACATTTCAAAGCTGGAATCCACACATTCCAGTCGAATTCCTATAAGCCAAAGCTGTTCTGTTGAATTTTTTTTTTTTTTTTAAGCGCAACTGAGGCCAAGAGTGAGTGTAACAAACAGGCTAACTAACTCCAGTGTGCGCTAATTAAAAAAAAAAAATAATAATTAGCATCGGGCAACACGTAGTTTTTCCACAAAACAGCTCATTTTGTTAATGAGGTGATTGTATTTCAATCAGGCACAGTGTGTTGAATTGGATGCGGGGCACTCATGATCTGAGAAGAGCATTGCTGATTAATACTAATCAGTGGCATTGCAAGCTGCTTCTCTGGCTGTACATCACATGGGGCAGACAGAACCGAGTCCTCTGCTACCAATGACAAGCACAGTACATTAGTGTGAGTAACTCTCTCTGGGCACCCTGGGCACTTTCACCCCCTCCACTCCCGCTGTTACACAAGCACGCCACACAGCGCTCCTTTCACTTTCACCCCCTCCACTCCCGCTGTTACACAAGCACGCCACACAGCGCTCCTTTCACTTTCACCCCCTCCACTCCCGCTGTTACACAAGCACGCCACACAGCGCTCCTTTCACTTTCACCCCCTCCACTCCCGCTGTTACACAAGCAAGCCACACAGCGCTCCTTTCACTTTCACCCCCTCCACTCCCGCTGTTAACCAAGCACGCCACACAGCGGTCCTTTCACTTTCACCCCCTCCACTCCCACTGTTACACAAGCACGCCACACAGCGCTCCTTTCACTTTCACCCCCTCCACTCCCGCTGTTACACAAGCATGCCACACAGCAATCTAGGATTAGACCTGCTCGGACTGCCAAAGGCCCCATCGAGTGATAAAACATTTTGTGATTCCATACTGCTGACTTTTGGTAGACCACATAAGAGACTTAAAACAGTCCCGCCCTCTCTCCCCCCAGCTCCAGCTCAGACGAGCCATAGAAAAGTATTCTGTTACTATCGACAGGCAATTGTCTTGTTATCTCTTTCACATTTCTTTTCAGAATTTCCTATGTGGTAGGCCTATAAAACATTGAAATTATACCACAGGCAACTTGTCTATTTTGTATTTGTGAGAACAATTTGACAAACCAGAAAAAAAGGCAGTGACTATTCTTATACACACACACACGTAATTAC